>NC_043958.1:4342671-4435171 GCF_902148855.1 Sphaeramia orbicularis
TCTGTCAAATTATGTGGCATCATTTTGTTACTAATACATCACCTACTTATTATCAGGAAAGATATTCAAGATCATTTTTCCCCCCGTTTAGATCTGATGTGTTTTCGAAGTGTTCCTCTAATTTTTTTGAGCAGTGTATTTACATTATTAGGACTCTGAACAGATGTAACTTTATTCATTAAGGAAGTAAAAGTAATGTGTTATGTTGTATAAATGTGAGATGGGGGTGGGATTTAATAAGTTTTCTTCTTCCCACTCCTTTTGAGCAGTACATACTGAATTTATTTTGTTATTACTAGTGTATATTGCAGGTGTTATTTTGTCTTGACCACATTTGTTTATTCATGTATTTGATGTGATATTAGTTCCTTTGTACACAAAAAATATTTGATTTTTTTCTTCGGCTCCAAACAAATAAATGAATGAACGAATATGAACTGTCCTCATCAAAAAAAAAAAATAAGAAAAGAAAGACTTGTCTTTGTTACACCTCAAATCTAAAAGTAACCAGATTGGAACACAACCACAATGCTGGAGACAGTGTGGTCACATGATGCCGGTCACAGTCCCATTTTCTGGGCATGTGTCAAACTACAGCCGTTTTGGGACAATATTATCAGAATTCTGGAGGGCATCTGAAACCATGAGGTCCCCAAGGGTTCCCTGGATTTTGTTTCTGGGACTGTTCCCAGAAGGGTTAATTATGAAAGAAGACATGTATCTCTTCAAATAATGATCGTGGTCATTAAGAGTGTGGCCATTATCAGAAACTGGTTAGAAAGTGATGAAACCAAAGGCAATGGTTGGACGTTAAGGACGAGGGTGTGTAGTGGCAAGAATCCAGCGATACGACACAAATCATAACACTGGGATCACAATACGATATATCACGATATGTCATGATACTGTTAACAAGGCTATATTTTTGGGGCCGTTTTGTTTCTTTTTTTAAATGATTATTTCTTGGAAAACCAGAAATGTGCACTAATACAAAATAAAATTGTATTACATCTGAATAGGATCTAATGCTATACCACAAACGTTTCCGCTGTAAAAACTCAAAATGCAGGATGTGGATAAATACAGTTTTAATATTAATTTAATGAATTACCTTTTTAGTTTACAAACAACAGAGAAAAATATCCATGTGAATCTGTGTATCATTCGTTCATTCGTTTTTCAATTTAAAACCAAAAATCATCAAAAAACAAAAATACAACTCGTTTTTTTTTTGTTTTCATTTTTAAAACCAGAATGAAAAACGGATAACGGTTTGTTTTTCCATTTCCCCATTTTGTGCTCAAATGAAAAATGGAAAAAAAAAAAAAACGGATAACGACCGTTTCATCCGATTTTGCTATTTTCAATATAGTAAAGTTGTCTGACTCGGAAGTAGTCGTAACTAGGGAACAAAATAAACAAACGGAATCATGGCCGGAATATTTTGCTATAATTAAGCTGCTGTTAATCTCGTTAATTCAGAAAAATAGAACCAAATTTATTTTTTTTGAGTGAATGCAACACGCTTCCGTATCAAACAACTGCTTAATTGTAGCAAAATATTCCTCCAGTCCGGCCATGATTCCGTTTATTTACTTTTTCCCTAGTTACGACGACTTCCGGGTCAGACAACTTAACTATACTGAAAATAGCAAAAATGAATTAAACGGTTGTTGTTTTTTCCATTTTTTTTTTTTATTCAAGCACAAAATCAGGAAATGGAAAAATGAACCGTTATCCATTTTTCATTCTGGTTTTGAAAATGAAAAACAAAAAAAGGAGTCGTATTTTTGTTTTTTGATTTTTGGTGATTTTTGGTTTTACATTGAAAAACGAATGAACGAATGATACACAGATTCATGTGAATATACAAACAAAAGAGCTCGCAGGATTCCCCAAAAAATATAAAGAAAAAAAAAACAAAAAATGAACCTCTGCCTGCATTTGAATCAATACCAAAAAATATCGATACGGTACTTTTTAATATCGATACAGTATCATCAACTGAAATATCGCAATATACTGCAGAACCGATATTTTCTTACACCCCTATTAAGGACCAGATCTACAGTTTGGACAAAATTATGTTCTATCAGCGAATCAAAGCAGGTGACTTTGAACAAAAGTGGAGGAAATGGACACTATTCAAAGACATGGACAGTGTTCAGTCAACTACATGATTATTTCTGCCCCCCCCCCCCCCCCCCCCCCCCCCCCCCCCCCCCCCCTTTTTTTTTGGTTACTTTTGGATAATAATATTTCTTGTATATGTTAATATACAGAACTATATAAAGAGTTGAAAAAAGAAAAACTTCTGTTTGCCTCTAGTGTAAAGCTGTACATTTTAATATGGAGGTTTGATCATTTACTTTCGAAGCCACCCTCAAGTGGCCACTGTAGGAACTGCAGCTTTGGGAACTTTGAACTTCTTTATCATTATTTTAAAAAGCATCTGAAAAGGACTTAACTCATGAAAAAATGTACAGCTGTATACCATTTAAATTGTATTTGATGATTTATAATTTGATTTGCATTTTTATTGTTTTTACTTCAGTTTATTATTTCAGTTATAATGTATTTTTAATTCTTTTTTTTTTTCTCCCCTGTTTATTATTTATTTCCAGGGAGGTATTCATATGAGCCTTTTTTGGCTTCTAACCTCTCCTGCACAATGATGTTACTTGTTTGAATGCTATATATATGTTTTGTTTTTTTTAAAATTTTCTCTTGCTGTTTTATGATGTGCAAATAAATAAATAAAAATACAATAAAGACGTTTTGGCTGATTTTTCTTGATCTTTCAGCCTCAGAGTTTGCTACTTGACTACACCTGGTTTTCTGTAGACTCCGTAAATAAATATGTGGTCTTCTGTGTGGGATTTTGGAAGCTTTTATCTGAAAAAAGCCGCCTCTTGTGACTCAAACTAACACAGCAAGAACATTGAGAGGTAACCTGTAACGTTTATATGACAGTTTTCTGTGGTTGTCTTAGAACACCTGCCTCTGTATTTATTCTTTTCAGACAGAGCTGAAGTTTCAAGTCTCTGGAAACGTATGGATTTACAAACGGGAATAGATCACGCCTTGAAATAGGTGCTCAATCTTACAAAGAAAGCATCTACCTCCAGGTCATTTACCACCTGAGCTGACAGCCGCAGAACACTAGAGTCTGAAGGAGAACGTGTTCAATGCCAAAGCATCCGCTGATCGACGGCGCTCGTTTTTCACTCGCAACCTCTTTGTAGTGACCACATCTGTTTTTTTTTTTTTTGTTTTTTTTTTCCCAGTCCAGGCGAGGTAGCTCTGATGCTGTCAGGTAGTTAACGACATTTCCAAACACGCTGTGATGGATGCCGCCACCTATCCTTGCACCTTGTTTTCGTTACTCCCACTGGGAATCTGATACCCGATTGGCTGTGAAAGCAGTCAAGGTCTGATTTTAAGTGATTAGCGCCCGCCGCCGAAACATGAACCCGATAGAGTAACAGTAATTACCGGTTTGGCTCAGGTGGAGCTCGGCTAATTCTGCTCAGAAATGGGTATTAACTCAATGATGTGGGATTTTTCACACAATAAGTGTTTAACTATCACATACTGCACAGCATGGAATTCACTGACTGATCTTAAAGCGTAGTCACTTCCTGTTTTATAGGAAATACAGGGTGGGGAAGCAAAATTTACAATGAACATTTAGTTGTTTTTTCTCAGCAGGCACTACGTCAATTGTTTTGAAACCAAACATATATTGATGTCATAATCATACCTAACGCTATTATCCATACCTTTTCAGAAACTTTTGCCCATATGAGTAATCAGGAAAGCAAACGTCAAAGAGTGTGTGATTTGCTGAATGCACTCGTCACACCAAAGGAGATTTCAAAAACAGTTGGAGTGTCCATAAAGACTGTTTATAATGGAAAGAAGAGAATGACTATGAGCAAAACTATTACCAGAAAGTCTGGAAGATACTATTAAAGAAGAATGGAAGAAGTTGTCACCCCAATATTTGAGGAACACTTGTGCAAGTTTCAGGAAGCGTGTGAAGGCAGTTATTGAGAAAGAAGGAGGACACATAGAATAAAAACATTTTCTATTATGTCAGTTTTCTTGTGGCAAATAAATTCTCATGACTTTCAATAAAGTAATTGGTCATACACTGTCTTTCAACCCCTGCCTCAAAATATTGTAAATTTTGCTTCCCCACCCTGTACATAAAAAAAATACAAAGATGTGTAGCACGTCCTTTTTAAATGTGAATGTGTCTAAAACCAAAGAGATGATTGTAGATTTTAGGAAGAATCCTCCAGTCTTCTCTCCTGTCATCATTAATGGACAGGCTGTTGAGGTGGTTCAGCAGGAGAAATATCTCAGAACGGTGCTGGACCACAGGCTAACTTTTGAATCTCAGGTGGATGCTGTATGTAAAAAAAAAAGCTCATCAGAGGATGTATTTTTACTGTAAACTTTGCAGTTTCAAAGTGGATAACACTTTTATAAAAATGTTTTATTCTTGTTTTATTGAGTCTGTGTTGACCTTGTCTTTTATCAGCTGGTGTGGGCTGCTCACCCTTAAAAACAGGAACAGGTTGCAGGGCATCACTAAAGTGTGCAGCAAAATTGCGGTCACCACACTCACTGATCTGAGTGTGTTGTACCAGAGGCGGACTCTGAAGAAGGCCCAGTCAGACCTGGATGATCCCAGTCATCCCCTGTATGATGTGTTCAGGTGTCTTCCATCAGGTCGCAGATACAGTATTCCTAAATGTAGGACCAATAGGATGAGGAATTCTTTGGTTCCGGCAGCCATTGTGTTCTGCTGAATAATTCTTTGTAATGTTGGTGCTATTGTTTTTAATGGATTATTTATTGTATTTATTGTTGGTTTGTTGTCCGTGTGAAACTGCTGGCTGTAGAACAAATTGCCCCTCGGGGATAAAAAAGTTTACCTTGACCTTGAAATCAACCACTGACCTGAAGTACTTGAACCAATAAATGAATAAAAGCCACAGCCAAGGTTATTATTGTTATCGAAAACTAACAAAATGACGAAAACTAGAATTGTAAAATCATTTTTGTTAACTGAAATAAATTTAAAAAAAAACTATAATTAAAAGAAAAAAACGATAACTAACTGAAACTATATTGTATGTTTACAAAACTAAAATGTATAAAAATTCTGGATAAAATTCCCCTCGTTTTTGTCTTTGTCAGTGTCGGATTGATATAAAATCGATTTATTTCCCTCAAGCAATTTTAGCTGCTGGCAACATATGATATTTAAAAACAGAAATATGTATTTACTGACATAATGTTACCAATTCATGCCAGAAAAGATATGTAGTGTCTTAAAACTTCAATAAAGATATGTGTAAAAAACAACAACAACAATGAAAAGAACAACAAAATCCATGAATATACAAGAGAACAGCTATAGAATAGCTGTCCACTGTAGTGACCAATGTGCATGAAAGGGTTAATTTCACAAAAAGTCCTGTTATGTCCTCCAATAACGCGCTCAGGTTGAAATATTCAATTCCAGAGTATTTCTCCGAGTGCCCTACAAAGGGTTAAAGACGGGAAATTGGTGGTAAAGGCTGGATTCTAATACAAACCTGTTTCAAATCAAGGCCTGATACCTTCTGTAGCTGAAGTAAATAAAACCCCTGGCCAATATTTGAGGAAATGTGCTATCTGTACTTCTACCAGAGCAAACAAAGTGAGTAAATTCAATAAATCAATACAGATGACCATGCAACGCCTGATGATAAAACCTATCAGCGCTCTCCTTTGCAATTGAGAAAAGGATTCACAAATCACAGACGCTTTAGTAGCAACATGTGAGGGGAAAAAAAAAAAAAAGGGGGGTGGGGGGGGTCTGTCAGAGGCGCCAGGAACACTGATTCAGCAATAAATGTGTTACAAATGACTCCAACATTGGCTGGTGGACACACTCCGCCCCCTCCCCTTCACCCCTCCCCCCCTCCCCTTCTACCCTGGATACACTTTTTACCTTTCAGCCACTATCGGCCTCATCCATCACTGTGGAAAAGCTTTACCATAAAGCTCCTTACGCTTCGCAAGTGGGAGGATGATGTCGTTCCGCTTTAATGTTAGCTTCTAATAGGGATGCAAAATGGTGCACGACTGTCATCCGTTTTAGTTGGAATAGTGAAATTGGTGGTGGTTTCCGTATTAGTGGTAATGGTAATAATGGTGTCAATCACTCCTGGTTGGAGTTGCGTCACGTTTTTTTTTTTTTTCAACTTTTGCACCAATCAGGTCAATCTATAGTGACTTAGAATGTATGCACACCTGGAAAGTCCTTTGGTCGGATTATTTGGTTTGGATCGACTTTTTTTTTGTTTGGGTCAGATCGCATTCTCATTGCGCTTTTGGCTAGTGGACCAAAATTTGTAAACAGAAGCATGTGACGAACTGCGCTAGCATTGGACAGAAAAGTCGGAGGCAGGGTGAATCACAGACGGTGGGTGTTGATGAAAACAAACATGGAGGTCCTACTCTTCATTGATCTGTCCACGGCTCATGGCTGCTGCTATTAGCGCTAGCTACCCACACGGCTTGGCTACTTCCAGTTTTTTTGATTACTCATAATGCTACGCGGCTACAGTGGCTCGTCAAGCACAAAAAGGCTTCTTTGGCGGTTCCTTGGTTTGTTACGGCTCAAGGTCATTTACTTCTTTATTTATTTAGAACATGCAAAGAAACAGAACAAAACGAAGCAAATTAAGACAAAAACAAAATAACATTTAAATGAACAGAATCGATCTTCAAGTACGTGCAAGTCTGAATTTCGCACGGTCGAAAAGCAGTGGGAAGAAGTATAAACTTATTTAACCCTTTCATGCATGAATTTTGAGAACCTTAATCAAGATCGTTTTCCTGAGTGTTATTATTCCTCTTTAGGCATGAAAAAAAAAACAAAAAAAAAAACACAGCGATTGAATTGTTTTTATGAACCTATTTTTCATGGAATTGCAAAAATATCCACTCAGCTGGACACCATGACTTTGATTTTTTTAAGGAAAGAAACATGTATTTACTGATATATTGTGTGAAAACTATGAAATACATTTTTATTTTTATTTATTTTTTAATCAATTATTAGAAATTTCAGGCAACCCCATCTGAATTCCAGGCTTCCCCAAGGTTGATAAACACTGCTTTAAACATCCCAATCAAAGTCGGTCTACATACAATACACCCTTATATTCCACTCGAAATGAGAAATGACATCCACATTCATCAGGTCCCTGGCTACATTTTAAGGTTATCAGCATTGAAAATAAGTCCGTTTGCATGGGCACAGGGGTAGGGATCGGACTGGAGCTGCATGTGAGCCGTGTTTGTTGATATATTTGTGTTTCCGCCACATGTTAAACAAAAAAAAAACAAGAAGAAATTCCCTTTGAAATCAAGTCTAACACGTACCAGGCCTTAAATCTGTCCTATTCCAACCAAGGTTATTATCGTTAACGAAAACTAACGAAATGACAAAAACTAGAATTAGAAAAACATTTTTGTTAACTGAAATAAATAAAAACTGTAATCAAAAGAAAAAAAAAAAAAAACTATAACAAACTTTTTTGTGTCCTTACAAAACTAACTAAAACGCATAAAAATTGTGGCTAAAATTCACGTCTTTTTCGTCTTTGTAAATGTCGGATTGATACAAAATCGATTTTTTTCGCTCGAGCAATTTTAGCTAGCGGCACCATACGATATTGAGACTAAAGTTGGGAGAAAGCAGCAGAGTCCTGTCTGGGATTTATTTGAATACGACGACAGAGAAGAAGAGAAAAGATACGACAAAACTAAAATTAATACGAAAACTAAACTAAAACTAAGCATTTAGAAAAAAATGAAAACTAATAAAGACTAGCAAACCTGCTCTAAAAACGAATTAAAACTAACTGATTTAGAGAAAAAAAAGTCGAAACTAAATAAAACTAAACTATAATGAAAAATCCCAAACTATTCGAACCTTGATTCCAACCTTAACCCTATCTGAAGGTTCTGCTTCTATAAAAGGAGAACATGCTTAAAGGTATTTGAAGGTAATAAATTCTGATAGAAGTCACTTCTCTCCTATGAAAGCCTTATGAAAAGGTCTTGCAAGATTAATCCGCACTAAATCATGCAAGTCATTACCCTGGTCCAGCTGCTCCCCGTGCACTTGAACTTGAAAGCATCACCTTTGGCATACACCCACATCACTTATCACGGCTTTTTCTGGTTGTGAGTTAATAAAGTTTTATTGAATGAAGTCACACCAACATATATTCTACAGCAGGGGTGTCAAACTCATTTTAGTTCAGGGGCCACATTCAGCCTAATATGATCTAAAGTGGGCCAGACCAGCAAAGTAATCTAAATAATAGGATAAGAACTTTTGAGTGAAAAAAGTAAATTCCATAATGAAAATGTTTACATCTACGAATTGTACTTGAACATAACATGAACAAATATGAACAACCTGAAAATTATTTAGTAAATTAAGTGCAGTGTTAACAATATTATGCCTTAGTTTATCATTTAGACATGTGAATCACAACTTAGAGATCACAGTGGATCTACAAATACACAAAACATTAAATAACAGGGAGAAAATTATTAAAATTCCACATACAGTCTACTCTCGTTAAACCGCCCGCCGTTATACCGCCATTTTCGCTCACCGCCGACCAAAACCATTGCACAAAAATCCCCAATGCATTATTCCATTAGCTACCGCCATTTCCACCTATCGCCATCCGCCAGCCCAGTTCCATGCACAAACAACACTTATACCATTGATTTCCCGACCGTTATACCGCCAGCGTGATTGCCATCGAGTACACATAAATTTTAACAATGCACTGAAACAAACGCGCCAGACGCTGATCGCGACAAGCTACAAGTAGGTCTACGGAACGGCCACCGTTCATTTATCGCAGAACACTCAGTAGGTCAGGATGTCGGGAAGAGGACGTGGGATTAAGCCAAAGCCTCAAGATGATGGGGTGTCATTTCCCGACACGGTATAATAATGCTTAAAATGTTTCCCCACTTTAAATGATCCCTTACAACATAACAGAATCCAGATTTATTTAGAAACACAATTAGAACGGGTTAACGGAGGCAGCATAGACATCATATAGTAAAGACATGCACATTATGGACGCAACCCGTTGTAACGCCATTTTCGCTATACCGCCAATTTGGCCGTGAACGGAAGTTGGCGGTATAACGAGAGTAGACTGTACTTCTCTTAAGACATTTCAGATATTCAGATTTTTTGTTAAAGGCTAGTCTGTAAATGTCAACATTTTTGTGTAATTTTACTTTTTTTAAAAAACTAAAACAAAGAGACAAATTTGCAGTTTTCAGAATTTACAGGTTATTTTGATAGTATTTTACTGGTCTCATCATTTTTAGATTGAAATGACCTAAAATGATTTTAACACACTTCAGTGTAATTTTTGCGTTTCACAAATTCATCCCAGGGGCCAGACTGAACCCTTTGGTGGGCCAAATGTGGCCCCTGGGCCGCATGTTTGACACCTGTGTTCTATGGAGATGCCTGACATGAATAAATTATAAAGTAAGACTGATGGATTCACCTGTGACGTCACAGCTACAGCAGGATCTGGAGGGTTTTAAAGGTTATAACAGAAAAGTTCTCAACGTTAAGGCCGTTTGAAAAGGCACATGGTGTTTAAAATGTGATTAAAGCATAAATTAATGGTTAAATATGACTTAAATGTAACTGTAATGCAAACCTCAGGGACACTGTTCTATGAAAAATGTGAATATTAAATGGTCCACAGTCCAACACTATTCCAGAAGTACACCAGTTTAGCCTGTGTACCTTTAGAGCTGATGTACAGAAGACCTTTTACACATTTATTTTCCACATTTGCAACATTTTTGACTGAACATTAACAATGACTCTGTTAGTTTCTCCCAAAATATACGCACAAATAATTCCAAAAGTGGATGACTGATAATATAATGGGATGCAACTATTCAATAAATTAAAAAAAAAAAAAAAAAAAAAATCAATAAATGATCTGAAATGGGCCGTACCAGTAAAACAATAACATAATAGCCTACAAATAATGACAACTTCAAAATGTTCTTGTTTTAGTGCAAAAAAACAAAACAAAACAACTTATACATATCTTAATAAATTATAAATTGTGAAAATTTTGACATTTACGAAGTTTCCTTTCACAAAAAAATGTGAATACCCTGAAAAAAAAAAAGAAATTTCTTAAGAAAAACAAGTGCGATTTTAGCAATATTATTCATAAACTTATCATTTACACATGTACATTTCAGATTGAATCGACAAAGGTTAAAATTGTTAAAATTGCACTTTATTTTCTAAAGACGTTTCAGGTTATTCACATTTTATTGTTAAAGGATAGTTTGTAAATATGACGCTGTGAAAATATTTACATTTTCACATTAACCCAAGAAGAAAATTTGGACTAATCATCATAATTTCTCGGTTATTATGCTATAAATTTATGTGAAATCACAATGGGACTGAATGTGGAACCTGAACTAAAACAACTTCCACACCATTGACTGTTCATATCAGTGGTTTTTAGGCCAGTTTTGACCTGAAGGCCGCATGTTTGACCCCCTGCATTAATCCCATGACAATAGAATAGAATCAAATAGAACAGAATAGAATTAAACAGAACAGAATAGAACAGAAAACAATAAATAGAACAGAAAAGAATAAAACAAAGAATAGAATAGAATCAAATAGAAACTAGAATAGAATAAAACAGAAAAGAAAAGAACTGAATAGAATAGAATAGAACAGAATAGAACAAAACAGAAAAGAACTGAATAGAACTGAATAGAATAGAATAGAACAAAACAGAAAAGAACTGAATAGAATAGAACAGAACAGAATAAAACCGAATAAAACAGAATAGAACAAAACAGAATAGAACTGAATAGAACTGAATAGAATAGAAGAGAACAAAACAGAAAAGAACTGAATAGAATAGAATAGAATAGAATAGAATAGAATAGAATAGAATAGAATAGAATAGAATAGAATAAAACAGAATAAAACAGAATGGAACAAAACAGAAAAGAACTGAATAGGATAGAATAGAATAGAATTGAATAAAACCGAACAAAACAGAATAGAACTGAATAGAACCGAATAGAATAGAACAGAATAGAATAAAATAGAACAAAACAGAAAAGAACTGAATAGAATAGAATAGAACAGAATAGAATAGAACAGAATAAAACAGTAGAACAAAACAGAAAAGAAAAGAACTGAATAGAATAGAATAGAATAGAATTGAATAAAACCGAACAAAACAGAATAGAACTGAATAGAACTGAATAGAATAGAACAGAATAGAATAAAATAGAACAAAACAGAAAAGAACTGAATAGAATAGAATAGAACAGAATAGAATAGAACAGAATAAAACAGTAGAACAAAACAGAAAAGAAAAGAACTGAATAGAATAGAATAGAAAAGAAAAGAATAGAATAGAAGGAACAGAATAAAACAGAAAAGAACTGAATAAAACAGAACAGAATGGAACAGAATAAAACAGAACAGAACATAGTAAAACAGAACAGAATAAATAGAACAGAATAAAACAGAATAGAACACAATAGAACAGAACAGAATAAGCTTTAATGTCATTGCAAAATACCTTCATACAGTGCAACTAAATTAGGTTTTGCATTCCGTAAGGCCATAAAAAATGTTGTTGTTTTTTTAAACATTTGCCGTTAAATAAATAAATAAATAAAGGTGTGAGTGCACGCACACACACACAAAAGTGATTAAGTGATTCAAATATGCAGATAGGGAATCAAATCACTAACTGAACCAGAATCGCTCAGTTCTTACTCATTCCTATCCCTAACCTGTTTTAAAAGCATCTCCTTCCACCGGCTGACACTTTTTACAGCGTGTCCTGGTGCAGTCAGCTGCACTGTCAAACCTCACAGCTACACCTCTCCACACCATCTGACAGTGAATAATCGTCCGGTGCTTATGCATCTTATCTGAGCGTGTCGAGCGGCGGCGGCAGGAGAAGAGAGCCCTTAATCTGGTTGTAATCAAAGCTGACAGTCACCTACAGCTAGGTGAGGCGCCACGCTGCGAACCAGTCAGCTGAGAGCTCTGATCAGCAGTGAGAAACTGCCAAGGCATTAATATTAAACGTCCTAATGGGGCTGGAGAGTGATCAGAATGCGATGGAAGGTAAAGCTCGGCGGCGTGGGCGCTACATGAAGGTACGGGCGTAACCTGCGGCGGTCTATTTGAAGTACGATAGAGGAAGCCAGGTTTTTGTTATTGTTAATTACGCTCTTTGTAGTGAGTCTAGACGAGGCCTCCCCCTGTCGCACCCTCTCTTCCTCTCCATCATCTCCTCCTCTACCTACGTTGGCCTCTTATTTTTAATTCCATCACCGCTTGGAAACTTTTTACAGCGTCATCCGTCCTCACATCAAACACTATCCATTTTTCTACACGTTCTCCTTCTTTTAGCTTCAATTTGTCCAATTTTTTCTTCATGTTCTTAGTTTTTCTGCTCTCCTATACATATTTTTTTTTTTCTTATTCTTCACATTCTCATTCATAATTAATAAAGTTCGAGTTTGTACATGTTTTTCAAGGTCAAATTCAAGCACTTCTACAGGTCACTTTCATATTTTTTCAATCATTTTAAGTGTATTTTTGTGTGTATTGTAGGATATTTATGCATATTTAAGTGTATTTTTGCACGTATTGTAAGATTTTTGAGCATAATTAAGTGTATTTTTGTGTGTATTGTAGGATTTTTGAGCATAATTAAGTGTATTTTTGTGTGTATTGTAAGATTTTTGAGCATAATTAAGTGTATTTTTGTGTGTATTGTAGGATTTTTGAGCATAATTAAGTGTATTTTTGTGTGTATTGTAGGATTTTTTGTGTATTATAGGATATTTAAGCATATTTAAGTGTATTTTTGCGTGTATTGTAGGATTTTTGAGCATAATTAAGTGTATTTTTGCGTATATTGTAGGATATTTAAGCATAATTAAGTGTATTTTTGCGTGTATTGTAGGATTTTTGAGCATAATTAAGTGTATTTTTGCGTGTATTGTAGGATTTTTGAGCATAATTAAGTGTATTTTGTGCGTGTAGTGTAGGATTTTTGAGCATAATTAAGCATATTTTTGCGTGTATTGCAGGATATTTAAGCATAATTAAGCGTATTTTTGCGTGTATTGTAGGATTTTTGAGCATAATTAAGCATATTTTTGCGTGTATTGCAGGATATTTAAGCATAATTAAGTGTATTTTTGCGTGATTTGTAGGATTTTTGAGCATAATTAAGTGTATTTTTGCGTATATTGTAGGATATTTAAGCATAATTAAGTGTATTTTTGCGTGTATTGTAGGATTTTTGAGCATAATTAAGTGTATTTTTGCGTGTATTGTAGGATTTTTGAGCATAATTAAGTGTATTTTTGCGTGTATTGTAGGATTTTTGAGCATAATTAAGTGTATTTTGTGCGTGTAGTGTAGGATTTTTGAGCATAATTAAGTGTATTTTTGTGTGTATTGTAGGATATTTAAGCGTATTTAAGTGTATTTTTGCATGTAGTGTAGGATTTTTGAGCATAATTAAGCATATTTTTGCGTGTATTGTAGGATATTTAAGCGTATTTAAGTGTATTTTTGCATGTAGTGTAGGATTTTTGAGCATAATTAAGCATATTTTTGCGTGTATTGCAGGATATTTAAGCATAATTAAGCGTATTTTTGCGTGTATTGTAGGATTTTTGAGCATAATTAAGTGTATTTTTGCGTGTATTGTAGGATTTTTGAGCATAATTAAGTGTATTTTTGCGTGTATTGTAGGATTTTTGAGCATAATTAAGTGTATTTTGTGCGTGTAGTGTAGGATTTTTGAGCATAATTAAGTGTATTTTTGTGTGTATTGTAGGATTTTTGAGCATAATTAAGTGTATTTTTGCGTGTATTGTAGGATTTTTGAGCATAATTAAGTGTATGTTTGCGTGTATTGTAGGATTTTTGAGCCCTATTAAGTGTATTTTGTGAGTGTAGTGTAGGATTTTTGAGCATAATTAAGTGTATTTTTGCGTGTATTGTAGGATTTTTGAGCATAATTAAGTGTATGTTTGCGTGCATTGAGCATAATTAAGTGTATTTTTGTGTGTATTGTAGGATATTTAAGCATATTTAAGTGTATTTTTGCGTGTATTGTAGGACTTTTGAGCATAATTAAGTGTATTTTTGTGTGTATTGTAGGATATTTAAGCATATTTAAGTGTATTTTTGCGTGTATTGTAGGACTTTTGAGCATAATTAAGTGTATTTTTGCATGTATTGTAGGATATTTAAGCATATTTAAGTGGATTTTTTATTTTATGGAATTTACTTTTTTCACTCAAAAGTTCTTATCCTATTGTTTATATTCGTTTACTGGTCCGGCCCACTTTAGATCATATTCGGCTGGATGTGGAACTGAACTAAAATGAGTTTGACACCCCTGGTATAAGGTTTAGCAAAATAAAACCCCTTTAAATAACTTGGATCGTCCGTTTAATAATTTGCAAAAAAAAAATTAAAAAAATAAATAATGTAAATTCTATTAAATCCAGAACATTTTACGTTAAAATACTGATAAGACAAAGTTGTAATTTGGAACTTATCAGGTTTTAAGTACTTCTTCGTTTTCCACCGGTTCATTCTTACATTATCTGTCGTCTTTCCCCCACCCACCCACCCCCATCCTCCCTCTTCCGTGACCCTGGCTCTGACAGAAGATGGGTGGACCGTGTTGGGTCTTCGTGAGCGATGATCACCTCCGTTTAGCCTGGTCTCCGTTGCCGTGATGACCAACTTCTGCCCCGACTCCAGTTTCTTCCAGTCCGTGAGCGAATGCGTCGGCCTTATCTCGCCGCCGCCACCGCCACCGCCACCGCACTGAGGATTACTTTACTGGAGGAGATGTAGTCGGGGATAAAGTTGTGTTCCTTCACCTCTCATTCTCCTGACGCTAGCTAACCACGTTAGCAGCCATCTGATAGCAACTGACAAATACAGCCCCTGTTTGTCTGGTTATTTTCCTGTCACTCCAGAGGTTTTTTTAACGCTTTTTGGCTCCTTTCCTCAGTACCGTAAGGGCAGTGGTTCTCAATCTTTTTCAGTCGGACCCCCCTTCGGAGCACGAAAAATCTCCAAGCCCCCCTCAACCCCAACAACATTGTACCTGTGGTGCAATTATGACTTTTATTGAAAGAAACATCAATATCGTTAGAATACTTTTTGCTTTTCCTTGAATAATTTCTTGTGCAAATTAAAAATAACTTTGATTTTTGATTGAACAATATAAATGACCTCAACAAAACTGCTCCCTGAGACATTATTTTTCCAATTAAAAATAGGAAATGTGTAATTATCTTACAACTATGACAGGGGTGTCAAACTCATTTTGGTTCAGGGGCCACATTCAACTAAATTTGATCTGAAGTGGGCCACACCAGTAAAATTTATATATTATTATGTTATTATATGTAAACTCCAAACTTTTCTCTACGATTTAGAGTGAAAAAAGTAAATTTACATTATGAAAAGGTTTACATCTCCAAACTATCCTTTCAAAAGATGTGAATTACATGAACAAACTGAAAAAATAAGTGTAATTTTAATAATATTAAGCCTCAGTTTATCATTTACCCACATTCATTATTTACACCTTGCAATCACAGCGGGTCTACAAATACACAAAACATTTAGTAACAAGTGGAATCTTGTTAAAATTGTACTTACTTCTCTTAAGACAGGCATGTCCAAAGTCCGGCCCGGGGGCCAATCACGGCCCGCGGTCAGATTTTATACGGCCCCCAGCTTCGGTTTTATACTGTATTATTTATGGCCCGCTTGGACTGTTGATCCGAGTACATGAATCATAAAAGGTTCAAAATGCAGTTTCTCCTGTCACCTCATGGTGGCAGCACCACTCTAACTCTATCTGGCTCTGTGACTTTGCCATGAACCATTTTCGCTAATTTCTAACCATGGCGCCTGTAAATAAAAAAACGAAAGTTGACAGTGAGGGCCGCCGCTTCCAGGAGAGATGGGAATTACAAATTTTTTTCACTGAAAATCGAGGTGATTGTGTTTGCCTAATTTGTCAAGAGACTGTTGTCTTGTTTAAGGAATTCAATGTAAAGACACACTAGCAGACAAAACATGCTAACGCATACGACAAGCTAGCAGGGAGTGAGCGTTCTGAAAAAGTGAAGCAAATTCAAGCTGCTTTAAACTCACAACAGTGACTCTTCATGTGAACCTGAGTTCAGTGAATTCACCACCAAGACAGGCTACCAAGTTGCCAGGTTAGTTGCCTATAATTGCTGGTGTTATGTACTTGTAGATGTGACACAAATATTACTTTCTGAATGATTTTGTGAAAGACAAGAGTAAGAGTCATATGTTTTCATCTTAAACGTTAACAGACTTTACATTACTGAGTAATATATGAGTAATGATTACTCATATAAGTCATGTTTAAAATGAATGTGGGGTTAAGATTTTTATCAACTTTTTGGAAGTTTAAGATACTCTATACAGTTTGTTCTATGTTATCTGACTCCAGATGTGAAAGGAAGGCAGAAATGTTTTTTTTTTTTTTTTTTTAATTTGTTCACACCTGAGTGGCTTAGATTTGGTTACATTGCCATTTAAAAAAAATTATATTTTGACAATGAAAATAAAGTTGTTTTTAAAATTATCGCTTTTATATGTAATTTTTACTGTTTAAAAAACGTCCGAAGGGATAACTGGCCCCTGTCAATCTCCACATTATCAGATCTGGCCCTCTTTAAAAAAAGTTTGGACACCCCTGTCTTAAGACATTTCAGGTTGTTCATATTTTTCAGGTTATTCACATTTTTTGTGAAATTAATCTTTGTTTTAGTGTAAATACATGCAAATATTTACATTTACAAAGAGAAAAATTTGGAGTTGTCAATATTTATATGTTATTATGATAGTATTTTACTGGTCCCACCCACTTGAGATTGAATTGGTCTGAATGTGGAACCTGAACTAAAAGGATTGTTAATATCTTAGTGTAATTTTTGCATTTCACAAATTCATCCCAAGGGCCGGACTGGACCATTTGGCGGGCTGGATCTGGCCCCCGGGCTGCATGTTTGACACCTGAGAACTATGACAATAAGGCAAATTTTTTTGTAGAACAACAAACAAATTTTGGTAACAAAGATGAACATTTTAACAATATCAGTGGCTGCAACGAACCCGTTTCCGTTGCACATCTCAGAACATTAAAGTACAAACTGTGCAAAACCAGAAACATTGCACATTTTTCTTTTCCAGTCCAGTCCTTGTCCACTCTCCAAACCTAAACTCTTGGTCTAGTCTAGTGACAGATCACCATGGCAGTAGATTTGTTTGTTGTACGTCCCTAAAATGAGTCCAGGGTGCTCCAACGCTAAAACATTAGTTCCACCTGATACATGTTCGAACCTGAAGAAAAAAAACAAAACACCCGAGAAACACTGCGTTAAGGTGAACGTCTGAAAAGTAGCGCTAATAATCAGCCATGAGCGAAGATCTGCGCTTGAAAAATGAATGAAACCAGCTGTTGCAGCAAACAACCTGCAGGACGCTTTTTCACGTAGCGGCGGCGGCGGTAGAAGGAAATGGGTAAACAGTGTGTAGTGAGGGTGAAAAGTCCTACGCTCAGCAGCTTTGAGAGTCCGAGATGTGAGAAGTGACTGGTTGATTTATCATGGGGGAAACAGAGCCACAAAGTACAATTTTCTACCTTGGCCACAAACAATAATTCATAATGATGCCGCGTCCCGATAGCAGCGGACCTTTGCGCCGCGCCGGCCCTCGAAAATGACCGTAATAAATGTCAGGACTTCGCAGGTAACTACTTTAAAAGCCATTAGAAGTAATTGTGATGGAAGATACCGGCCGACGCTTCATATGTTGCGATAACAACGTGGGTTTTGTAGATAAAAGCGTGGAAAAATGAGTGGCGTGTTTGTGTTGGGAGCGTATGTTCCAGATAAACAGGTTACATCCATTAACCCCTGAAGGCCCAGCGCTACTTTGGTGTCAGTTCCTGTACGACATTTTCTGGAAATCTAACCTTTTTGAAGGGATTTATCACCATTTACTACACTGGTCAACAACAAATTTATTGTTGAAGTTTTTTGAGCTGATTTCGGATAATTTTGGTGTGCTGAATCCAAAAATCACATTCATTTTGCTCAATCAGGTCAACTTTCTGAACTATGCTACATATCGGCTTTTTAACATTTTTGCTTACATTTATGGGCATTTTCACATCATATGATACAAAATTCTTTCATATTTCTTGCAATAAATGACTTCTGAAGATTTTACTTTTGCCAATTTATGATTGTTTTTTTTTGTTTTTTGTTTTTAATTCAAGTTTTTATTAGAGTTGGATCACATGGATCATGACATTCATACAATGTTGCTTAATAATAACAATAACCTTGAGGGCTTGTTGAGCCGCATTATGTAATAAATTCCAGTTATGTAATAAAAAATCTAAATGTAATAAGAATGTCTCGTCATCTTGTAATAAAGCCACATTATGCAATAAACTGACATATTTTGTAATAAACAAACCTCAATGCATTATGTAGTACATTTTTTCGCATTATGTAGTGACTTATTACAATTTGAGAAATTTATTTCTTCTAAATTGCTCTGAAATTATATTAATTTGGATTGTTATTACATAATGAACCATGTCATTGCATTTTTATTTTTTTTTTAAATAAAAATGTGTCAAATGCTTTTTGTAATACATTTCTCAAACTGTAATAACTTACTACATAATGTGAAAACATTTACTATACAATGCGTTGATGTAGTTTATTACAAAATGCGTCAGTTTATTACATAATGCGGCTTTATTACAAGATGACGTGACATTCTTATTACATTTTGAACTTTTATTACATAATGGGAATTTATTACATAATGCGGCTCAACAGGGCTTCTATACATACATGAAAAGTATCAAAAAAACAAAAAACAAACAAACAAACAAAAAAAAACAACTACAAAGCGTGGAAGGTCTTAAGAAAAACAAAAAAACAAACAAAAAAAAAATAGATAAGTAATAGATAGATAAGTGATTAATTAATTAATTAACTGGTCTTACATAACTATGACTGACAGTCAGTAGGATGATCGTTGAACTACTTCCCTCATGTATTTAATTGATTAATGTTTTTTTTTTAATATTACAGGTGAATGAAATGGCTTCGACTAGAAGCACTCGGAGAGCGCAGACCTCCGCCAAGGCTGATCAGTGCCCCCCCCCCCCCCCCCCCCCCCCCCCCCCGTGGGCCCCCCCACCCCCGATCACCACCAAAATTGAATAATTTCTTCCTCATCCCATTTCCAACAAACCCTGAAAATTTCATCCAAATCTGTCCATAACTTTTTTGAGTTATGTTGCACACTAACGGACAGACAAACAAACAAACAAACAGACAGACAAACAAACAAACCCTGGCAAAAACATAACCTCCTTGGCGGAGGTAATCAACTGATAAAGTCACAAAAATGTAATCAATTTTGTGAGAAGATCAAATTTTTCAAAATCAAATGAGCAAAAAAACCTGACCTGCTTGAGAAAAACAGATGTCATTTTTGGATTTAGCGGTGCAAAATGGTCCGAATTCAGTTGAAAAAACCGAGACAACTTGCAAAAAACATTTCTTTGTAACCCAGTGTTATAATATTATCTTCTGTATTTTGCATTTAATCAGAATAAATCAAGTGTTTTCCTGTTTTTAACCCTTTAACAACAGCAGTCTCTCCGGCGCTACGTTTTGTCTGAGCTTTCCGACACTATATAACGCTTTACGGCAGCAATAGAAGACTGTAAGGACTTCCACACAGGCTGAAAAACACCTGGAAATAACTAAAATATGAAGGAATAATACGGATAATAAATGTTCAGGAGCAATAAGCAGGTTTGAGCAGATGTAAAAGAGTTGAAAGTTTATTTCTGCAATCTCAAAAAGTTTCATTATGGACATTTACAGTTGTTTCTGGTAATAAATATACTAAAATATGCTAAAATAGGCTAAAAACTTTTTTCTTTTTCACTAAAACACACTGTTTTAAGCATTTATTACTTATAATAATGATCATTAATGGACAGGTACTGAAAGTTAAGTTCTTCCGTGCAAAAGAATTGGCAAAGAAGACATTTTCTGACACTTTCATTTATGATTCATACTGTTATAATAGCAGCCTTCAAATATTATAAAATATTTGACATTTTTTCCGTGTAAATCGTGTATTTTCCTAAATCTAATTCACTGATCATGTAGATGTTCATTAAAGCTCAGATTAAAGTTGAGGATAATTACGTCAAAAACGGAGAAAACTACAGAAAATGTGACTTTTTCAACAAAATCTATCATTAACTGAACATAAACCAGGCATTTCCATCCACTGTCATTGATTACTCCATTTATGGTGACATTCACATGAGTTTTTTCTCTAGTTTTGACCTTTTCCAACTGATTTATGACCATTTATTATATCATATTATTCTCCACATACAGCATTTTTTCAGTAAAATTCAGATATTTTCCTATATTTAATTAATTGATCATGTAGATGCGTCATAAAATCTGATGGTTATTAGATCGAATCAGAGAAAACTGCAGAAAAAGGGACTTTTTCCAGTCCAATCTCATTAACTGAACATAAACCCAGTGTGTCCATCCACTGTCACTGATCCAACTCCATGGGTTTTACTGGTCAATCAATGCTGTAGAAGATGACGGTGTTTCCATGGTAACTACGGAGCCTCTGAACGTCCAAATGGGTCATATCTGATGACCATGACCATTTTATTCATTATTTTCTTTCTTTCTTTTTATTCTGTGTCTCATTTTCCCATTTTAATTATTATTTTGCAGATTTTTATTCATTTTTTCTTAATTTTATTGATAACTTTGGCTGTTACTGTCTGTTCTGTTGCTTACCTTTTTCTTTTGTTTTATTTCATTTTAGTTCATTTATTTCACATTATTTCACAGATTTTCATATTTAAGTGACTTTTCCGTTCACTACGGAGCCTCTGAACGTCCAAATGGGTCATATCTGATGACCATGACCATTTTACTCATTATTTTAATGTATTTTTGTTAATTTTGTGTCTCATTTTCCCATTTTAATTATTATTTTGCAGATTTTATTCATTTTTTCTTCATTTTATTGATAACTTTGGCTGTTACAGTCTGTTCTGTTGCTTACCTTATTCTTTTTTTTACTTCATTTATTTCACATTATTTCACATTTTGTACATTTTTGTGACTTTTCCGTTCACTACAGAGCCTCTGAACGTCCAAATGGGTCATATATGATGACCATGACCATTTTATCCATTATTTTTATGTGTTTTTTGTTAATTTTGTATTTCATTTTCCCATTTTAATTCTTATTTTGCATATTTTATTCATTTTTTGTTCATTTTATTGATAACTTTGGCTGTTACTGTCTGTTCTGTTGCTTACTTTATTCTTTTTTTTACTCCATTTATTTCACATTATTTCATATTTTGTACATTTTTGTGACTTTTCCGTTCACTACGGAGCCTCTGAACGTCCAAATGGGTCATATCTGATGACCATTTTACTCATTATTTTATATGTCTTTGTTAATTTTGTATTTCATTTTCCCATTTTAATTATTGTTTTGCACATTTTATTCATTTTTTGTTCATTTTATTGGTAACTTTCGCTGTTACTGTCCTTTCTGCTGCTTACCTTTTTCTTTTGTTTTACTTCATTTTGTTCATTTATTTCACAGATTTTCATATTTAAGTGACTTTTCCATTCACTATTCTTTTTTTTACTTCATTTATTTCACATTATTTCACATTTTGTACATTTTTGTGACTTTTCCGTTCACTACGGAGCCTCTGAACGTCCAAATGGGTCATATCTGATGACGACAAACTGTATTTTACACCAATTATTTCCGTGTATTGATAGGATTAGAGGATGAACAGGTATTAAACAGTTTAGATCAGTGGATGCTTGTGGTCGGTGATGGATGTTTGGGTCTTTCTGGGTTAAAATGGCCGCCCAGGATGGCTCCATTACACCACTTGTTACAAGAACCAGGGTTGTTTCTACTCCCTTTATGGACCCTTTAAGTATCTGCGGTAGAGTCTCTACACCTAGCTCAAACTGACAGATATTAACAGTGCGGGGAATAAAAAAAAAAATGAACAGCTCACCACTTCGTCGCGCTGTCATGTCTCCCTGTTGACCTTTCAACTGGAAATACTCCGACGGAGTAGTCGCCGCAACAGTCATGCATCACGGTTTAATGGCGTGTCAGGGAAAGGCTGGGCTGCTTTCCGTTGGTGCACATTTTTTATCGCCACATCGGCAGATTATGAGCAAACTAATGAACACAGTGGATCTGCGAAGAAAAAAAAAAAAGAAAAAAAAACACCAAACATCACCAACCCCCTTCTTCTTCTTCTTCTTCTTGGCTTTTGTTCCAACTTTTCGGGCTTTTGTACTTCTTCTTTTGTAAGAGTAGAAGGCTCCAAGTTCCAAACAAGCCAATATTGAGCGGGGGAATCTAATACAGAAGCTAATACTTGTAACAGCAAATAAGCGTTGGTCTTTATGTGTAGAATATTGGATCTCGGAGCCGTTCAATGTCATCCGTTTTGCTCTGCCGAGGACTCATAAAAGCAGCGGTTGATGCCACTTTAAAGTTCCCCCGGGACACGAGCGAGACTGTTTAAAGACTGTTTAAAGACACCGCCACGCAGAATAACAGCCAAGCCTCAGGAATTCATATCAATGCACTTACCTATCCTTTATATCGGGCAAATCAAATGACTGCTCTGTTTTATGGCAGGTAAGGAAAAAGACTCACACCTTAGAGCTCCTGACAGTAAAAACCAGGTTCTTTTTATTTCCAATTGCGTCTGTATATTTGCATTTCTAACCCTAGTTGGTGGGTGCATGGTTCCCTCTTGATTTATTTGGCAGAATCCAACCCTTGGACCAACTACTCCAGATTTATGTGAGTCTAGCAGGTCTTTAAATCTTGTTCGGAAACTTTTCATCAATAATAAATAAAACTCTACTCCTAGTTTAATACACTCGCACGATGGAACAGGTGCTGTTCTGGTTTGAATACCTAGTTCGGTTTTAGCCTGTGGCGTCCTAATGACACGTCCAGGGTGTAAAATTATGGATAATGGTATTAACTTAATTAAATTTCAGGTACTTTTGATGAGTTTAAACCCATAAAGACCCAGTGTTACTTTTGTGGCAGTTCTCTTTACTAAGGGATTTATCACTTTAAGGTTAGGCTTATGCTCTATAGTTCGCATTTTTTCTGTGTAAATCATGTATTTTCTTATGTTAAATTCACTGATCATGCACATGTTCATTAAAGCTCTGATTAAAATTGAGGGTTTTTATATCAAAAACAACAAACTTTTCAAAAAAATCTATCATTAACTGAACATAAAACAAGTGTGTCCATCCACTGTCGCTGGTCCAACTCCATGGGTTTTACTGGTGAATCAATGCTGTAGAAGATGACGGTGTTTCCACGGTAACTACGGAGCCTCTGAACGTCCAAATGGGTCATATCTAATGACCATGAAAAGACGACAAACTGTATTTTACACCAATTATTTGCTTGAACTGATATGATTAATGGATTAAACTAGGGGTGTCAAACTCTTTTTAGTTCAGGGGCCACATTCAGCCCAAATTGATGTCAAGTGGGCCGGACCAGTAAAATAATAGCATAATAACCTGTAAAAAATGACGAATCCAAATTTTTCTCTTTGTTTTAGTGCAATCAATATTAAATTTCTGAAAATATGAACATTTACAAACTATCAAAACAAAAATGACTTGAATAACCTGAAAAAAAAAAAAAGAAATTTCTTGAGAAAAATAAGTGTAATTTTAACAATATTACACCTCAACTTACCACTTATACATGCATATTATGGATTGGATCTACAAAGGCACAACAAATTTAATAACAGGAAGAATAATGTTAAAATTTCACTTTTCAGGTTTCAGGTTTCAGGTTTTTCACATTCAGGATAGTTCGTAAATGTTAATATTTTCACAATTTAATGTAAGTTTTTACACTAAAACAAAGAGAAAAATTTGAAGTTGTCATTATTTAGAGGTGTAATGTCATATGATATTTTTCACATTAAACTAAGAAAATTTCGAGTCATTACTTATAGGTTATTATACTATTATTTTAGTTGAGATCACATTGTTCTGTATGTGCAACCTGAACTAAAATGAGTTCGACATCCTTGATTGTGATTATCTTAACTGTAATTTTTGCGCTTTGCAAATTCATCCTGCGGGCCAGACTGGAACCTTTGGCGGACCGGTTTAGGCCCCCGGGCCGCATGTTTGTCACCCCTGGATTAAACAGTTTAGAACAGTAGATGGTTTTGGTCGACGGTGGATGTTTGAATCTTTATGGGTTAAACAGCAAAGAGTTGACAGTAGGTAAATCTGAAGGATCAGATGAATGATTAAAGATTTATACTGTTGTATATTTAAAGGGAAAAAAAAAAGTTCCAATAGAACTTGTCCTTCAGCGGCACTGATGCAACTTAGCACTTTTGTTGCTTGATTGAGCAACTTTTCAGGCTACCCTAGCAACTTTTTGTTTCCAAACAGCTCCTAGCATCAAATTCAGGTACTTTTATCATTTGTTTGGAAACTTTTAGCAACTTTTGAAAAGTGACTCAAATGCTAAAACACACATTTTTCATCTAAATGACATGAAACAATTTTTCTGTCACAGTCAGAAAAACAGACAAGTTGTATTTTGTGACAGTTTATCCACTTTGTTGGTATATTTAGTGATTTTTCAGATCAATCTATTGACTAGTTACCGTGGAAACATCGTCATCTTCTACAGCATTGATTCACCAGTAAAACCCATGGAGTTTAATAACTGACAGTGGATGGACACACATGTTTTAAGCCCAGTTATTGATATATTTTCTTTTGTTTTGTCTGTAATAAACTGTGAAATTACTCAGAGCTTTAATGAACATCTACATGATCAGTGATTCAAATATAAAACACCTGGTTTGCACGGAAAAACACTAACTGCAGAGGGTAATACTAAAAATACATGGTGATAAATCACTCTGGAAAGAAAAAAAAATCATTTAAAGAGAAGTTCCAAGTTCTCCTGTGTCAGTAGCAGTAAAGTTGGTGGTAGTTTTCAGTCAAACTTCAACAGTAAAGGGCTGTGAATGGTGCAATAACCTAAAAAAAACAAAAAACAAAAAATCAAATCAGTCCATTAAAATGAAGTAAGACCAAACTTCATTTTAATTGTCTTCTGAAATCTGGGTGATATTGTTGTGTTTGTTCCTAATATACTGTATGGGACAGCGACACTCATTCCAGGTGAATTATCCTTATGAAATGAACTGAAATTCAATCTTCTTGGGTTTATTTTGTTTGTGACGTCAGGCTGTACCAGATGATCGAAATAAAAACTAAAAACCTTGACAAATATTTGGAAAAAAATCCCCCTTTCTCTATTCTCTTGCATGCAATCTCACTTCTTCAGCTGATTTACTCCCATCTGTTTACTCTTTTGGTTTCCAGATAGTCAATACAAATATCTGTAATGGAAATACAGTCAAAACAATACAAGAAAAAAGTTAAATATTGAAAGAAAAACCTCAGCATCATGAGTCAGTCATATTATTTAAGAGGAAAAAAGTCAATATATTACAACAAAAAAAGTAAAAATAATATGGAAACAAAGTGGTCATATAATAATAATAATAATAATAATAATAATAATAATGATAATAATGTTAAAAATTCAACATCATGACAATAAAGTTGCATTATTAAGGGTGAAAGTCACAATATAATGGGAATAAAGTAATAACATTGCAGGGAAAAAGTAAAATAGTAAAAGAAAAAGTCAATATTAAGAAAATAAAGTTACATTATTACGAGTAAAAAAGTTAAATACAACAAGAAAGTCAGAAAAAAAAGTTGATATATTCTGACAAAAAATATGTAAGCAAAGTCGTAATAGGGTGACAATGTCAGTTTTACTAGTGGTAAAAACTTTAAGGGAATAAAATCATAATATTTTAAGGAAAAACATCAAAAAATAACAGACAAAAAGTTTTAACTATGAGAAAAAATAGTCAAAAATATCATGTAAATGTTACTTACTGAAATAAGTCAAAATGTATGAGTAAAGTCACGACAATGCAAGAAAAAAGTTGAAACATTAAAAAGAAAAAAGTAAATGTAAGAATAAAGTGACATTATTATGAGCAAAAGTCAAAAATATATAAAAAAAAAAAGTCGTATGGAGAAAAAAAGTCCAAAATATCATGTCAGTGGTACTCAATGAAAAAAGTTAAAATGTATGAACAAAGTCATAATGCAAGAAAAAAGCTGAAACATTAAAAATAAAACAGTCAATCTGAGAATATAGTGACATTATTATGAAGAAAAAAGTCCCAATATTACAACAAAAAAGTCGTTGGGAGAAAAAAGTCAGAAATATCATGTAAATGTTATTCATTGAAAAAAGTCTTATGAGGGAAAAAGTCCAAATACTACCAAAAAAGTCTGAATATTATGGAATTAAAATGGTCATAATGTGAGAAAACAGCAGTAAAACATGAATAAAATCACAATACATTAAGAAAAAAGTCAAAACAGAATAAAAATAATAGTAAAAATATTGTGTAAACATTGTAATATTTCAGTACTACTACGAGTACTACTACTTTCCCAATAAAAATTCAAATTGCGAGTAAATTGTGTGACAAAAACTTCTTATTTTACATCGCAAACAGTAAATAAACTAAAAGAACGTGCACCAGAAAACGCAGAACCGCGGTTCTGCTTTGCCGGTTCCATCCCGACCTGTGTCTGTGTGTCCCAGTTTTGATGCTACATCAGTGAACATGGCTGTAAGCGAAGCAGACATGGACAGAGAGGTGTATGATGGGTAATGTGGCATGAGGCTGTCTGTCGTATCACATGTGCAGGACGTACCCCCCAGGAAGAGGAGGGTGGGGGGTGGGGGGTGGGGGGTGGAGGAGGAAAAGGAGAACGTAGCTCAGAGGGATCACAGTCCTCGTCGCCTGGTTTCTCCTGGGGGTGGGTGTCGGTGGGTAGGGGTGGGGGTGGGGGTGGGGGTGGGGGGGTTTACTGTGTGCCTGAGGTGTGTATGTATGGGGGGGGGGGGGGGTCTCGTAGAAGCTGAGGAGCCCTGCAGGGGCCTCCTCGACTTCTGTCGTCCCCAGACCCACAGCCATGTGCCGGCTTTGGCAGAACTCTCCATGCCCAGCCTCGGGTCCCGCCATGGGAGGGACGGTTCAAAGGGCTGAGGTGGGTGGGTGGGTGTTTGGATGGGGGGGGGTAGGTGGAGTGCATTGTTTTTCTGGCTTTGAGAGGTTCAGAGGAGGTGGTTTATCCTCGTCCAGTGGAGTTTGTGAGTGATGTGTTTGGGGGAAAACAGAGTGGAACGTAAGGAGGTATTAGGGCCACACTGGGGGGTGGGGGGTGGATTTGGGGGGGGGGGGGGGGGTGATATTACAAATTGACATTATAATGAGGCAAAAAAGTCAAAATAAAAAGTGCCGTTACAGAAATAGAGTCATTATGTTGTGAGAAGACACTAAAAATATGAATTAGTCAAATGGAAGGACTCATCACCACCAACACACAATCAATGGATTAGAGACATCATGCTTAATATAAAGTTAGAAAAAATTAGGTGCACCCTAAATAACTCTATCAATAAATTTTATAAAATATGGGAGCCTCTTTTACACTGTGTGAATATGTTGCCTGGCCTGGAACTTTAAAAACATTTTAAGTGTTTATATTGTTATTGACCTGCTTTGTTTTGTTTATTTACTTTCTCTCCTCCTTTAATGGTACCAGAATGCACTGTCTCGACTGTCATTATGTGTGTCTTGTTTGTATTGCCCTTTTTTTGTTGTTGTTGTTGTTGTTATTGTTGTTTTGTTTTGCCTTGGGTTCTGTTTGTTTATCATATCTAGTGTCAATCTTTGTATTATAAATACATTGCTTGAAATTATAAATGTCATACTTCTGAAATGAAAAGTTTTATAAATGTTTAAAAGTTCTATAAATAAAGTTAAAAAAATAAAAAAATAAATAAAAAAATAAATAAATATATATATATATATATATATATATATGAATTAGGTTCTTCATTTGTAAGAAATAGGATATAATACAGGTTCTGATTGGATTTTACATTAGATCAGTGTTTTTCAACTGTGGGGTCACCTGGAATTCAAATGGGGTCACCTGAAATTTCTAATTGATAAAAAATAAATAAATAAATAAAAAATATATTCTGAGTTGAGAGAGACAATCACAATACATAAAAGACATAACAAACTGTGGTTGTGAAACTGCAGCACTGTGGTTCTGTTCATCTGTCACATGTTCATTGTGGTCAGTTTCAGATGCTGCAGCTCTGTCAGAATTCATAGTTGGAGTTCTTGTTTGTTCAGTATTAATTGTCAGCCTTGTAAATCACAGCTGGACTGACTGGACAAATCCTGACCAAAGGAAGGAAAATCCAATCCTCACTTTGTGCAGTAATCTACACCTGGATTTACTGCCTCTGTCCACAATAATAGACATTATATAGAGCAGGGCTGTCCAACTCATTTTAGTTCAGTTCCATATTCAGCTAAATTTGATCTGCAGTGGGCCGGAGCAGAAAAATAATTACAGAATAATCTATAAATAATGGCAACTCCACATTTTTGTTATTGTTTTAGTGTAAAAAAAACAACAATAAATTATGAAAATACTTTTATAAACTATCCAAAAAAAAAAAAAAATTGAAAAAACTGAAATTTAAAAAATGTAAGAAAATTTAGTGCAATTTTAACAATCTTCTGCCTCCACTTGTCATTTGTCCATGTGCGTTACGGATCAGATCTGCAAAGACACTAAACACTGAGGAACAGGCAGAAAAGAGTTCAAATTGGGATGAATTTTCTTTAGATATTTCAGGTTGTTCATATTTGTTCAGGTAATTCACATTTTAGTGTTACAGGAGAGTTTGGAAATGTAAATATTTTCAGAATTTAATGTTATTTTTTGCACTAAAACAAAGAAGAAAAATATAAATTGTTAATTCCAGATTTTTTTGGGCTTAATTCAAGATTTTTTGAATTAATTGAAATTTTTTTTTTGTCTTAATTGAAGATTTTTTTTTTTTTTTTTACCTAATTGAAGGGTTTTTTTGGCCTAATTGAAGATTTTTTTTTTTTTGGCTTATTTCAAGATTTTTTTTTTGGCTTAATTGAAGATTTTTTTTTTTTTTTTTTTTTTTTTTTTTACCTAATTGAAGGGTTTTTTTGGCCTAATTGAAGATTTTTTTTTTTTTGGCTTATTTCAAGATTTTTTTTTTGGCTTAATTGAAGATTTTTTTTTGGCTTAATTCAAGATTTTTTTACTTAACAAGATTTTTTTTTTTTGGCTTAACTGAAGATTTTTTTTTACTTAATTGAAGATATTTTTTTGGCTTAATTGAAGATTTTTTTAATTAATTGAAGATTTTTTTTTTTTGGCTTAATTGAAGATTTTTTTTACCTAATTGAAGATTTTTTTTTGGCTTAATTGAATAATTTTTTGGGGCTAAATTCAAGATTTTTTTTGGCTTAATTGAAGATTTTTTGGGGCTTAATTGAAGATTTTTTTTTTACTTAATTGAAGATTTTTTTTACTTAATTGAAGATTTTTTTTTACTTAATTGAAGATTTTTTTTTTTTTACTTAATTCAAGATATTTTTTTTGGCTTAATTCAAGATATTTTCCTTAATTCAAGCTAATTTTTTTTTTTTGCTTAATTCAATTCAAGACTGTAGAATTTTTGCACTTAGCAAAAACATCCCAGGGGCCGAACTGGACCCTTTGGTGGGTTGCATTTGCATTTGCATTTGCATTCTCTTCTTTCCATTCTAAACAGTCTTTATGGACACTCCAACTATTTTTGAAATCTCCTTTGGTGTGACGAGTGCATTCAGCAAATCACACACTCTTTGACGTTTGCTTTCCTGATTACCGTATTTTCCGGACTATAAATCGCACTTTTTTTCATAGATTGGCTGGGGGTGCGACTTATACTCCGGAGCGACTTATATGTGAAATTATTAACACATTATTATATAATTTCACATGTTCGTTATTTTCACAATGACAGCCACAAGAGGGCGCTCTAGGCTTGTGTACCTGTACCTGCTACTTCTGTACCACTGAAAATTTAAAATTTCAACATTACCGGTAACTTATAAAGACAACTGAGAAGGGCTGAAAAAAAATGACATCAAAAAGAAAATCATATTCTGCAGATTACAAGTTGCAAGCAGTGAAATATGCAGCCGAAAACAGTAATCGAGCAGCAGAAAGAAAGTTTGGAGTGAGTGAGAAACTTGTGAGGGACTGGCAAAAAGCGGAGGTTACTCTAACTGCAATGAAGAAAACAAAAAAAGCTAATCGCCGGCTAAAAGCTCGGTGGCCACAACTAGAGGAATGAGTTTGCACATAGGTGCTTGAACAACGTGCAGCCGGGAGAGGCTTGTCAACAGTGCAGTTGCGTCTCCATGCCCAGGTAGTTGCCAAGGAGATGAATATAAATGACTTTGCGGGAGTAAGTAAGTAAGTAAGTAAATTTTATTTATAGAGCACTTTTCACAGACAGAGTCACAAAGTGCTTTATCAATTCAAATCAGAATCAAATTAAGTTTACAGAGACCCAACAGAATCCTTCAGGAGCAGGATTAGGGAGGACCTTCTTGGTGTTACCGCTTCATGCAACGCAACCGCCTCTCTATCAGAGCAAGGATGCAAAATGTGACTTATATTCCAGTGCGACTTATATATGTTTTTTTCTTCTTTATTAGGCATTTTTTGGCTGGTGCGACTTATACTCTGGAGCGACTTATAGTCCGAAAAATACGGGACTCATATGGGCAAAAGTTTCTGAAAAGGTATGGATAATAGTGTTAGGTATGATTATGACATCAATATATGTTTGGTTTCAAAACAATTGACGTAGTGCCTGCTGAGAAAAAACTACTAAACGTTCATTGTAAATTTTGCTTCCCCACCCTGTAGAATAAAAACATTTTCTATTATGTAAATTTTTTTGTGGCAAATAAATTCTCATGACTTTCAATAAACTCATTGGTCATACACTGTCTTTCAATCCCTGCCTCAAAATACTGTACATTTTGCTTCCCCACCCTGTATGCTGTAATTTGTGACTATTTTTTGCAGATACAGGTTGTGAAACGAGCCTAATTTCAGCAGATTTGTTGTTTGTTTCCTAAACCTAGTGTGCTGTACGTTGTCAAAACAAACCCAGTTGTTTTCCTGCAGAATCGCTCCTTTTCACATCTGCGTTCAACTCTCAGCCTAAAACAGGAAACTGATCCCGTTTGCTGCGAGGATGGAGGATGTGTGCGTACAGTAGATCCTGCTTTAATTTACAGCGTGGCCAAACGAGCGCAGAAGTGTTCGTTTTTAATTAGAGAGCATCAGAGAAGTTGGTTGACGCCGGCGCTGGGTGGACGGACTCAAGCAGCTTCATTTAGATCTAATTTGTTTGAATGACAGGTCATTTTCAGCGCGGGACTTGAAGGGTTTCATTACAGAGTGTCATCTATCCGCCGTGGCTGACGGAGAAGAGCTTAACTTCCAAACGTACAAGTGATTACGTCCTCAAAAAAACAGCTATTTTAGTTCCAAAGGTCGTCTCGTATCAGGGATAAGACCGAGATGTGTCGCACTTTTCAGACCAGTGCACGGGTTTTCCATCAATCATGGAAAATATCCTTTTGCAGGGGGGTCAAACATACGGCCCGTGGGCCAAAACCGGCCCGCTAAAGGGTCCAATACGGCCCGAAGTGGAAAAATTACACTGAAGATATTAACAATTAAGGATGTTGAAGTCGTTTAGTTCAGGTTCCACATTCAGACTGATATGATCTAAAGTAAATTAATAACATAATAACATGTAAATAATGACAACTCCAAGTTTTGATGTGGAAAAAAGTAAAATTACACTGAAAATATTTACATTTACAAACTATACTTTCACAACAAACTGACATTTCTTGTGCAATTTTAACAATATTAAACTAAATATTTTATTCTTGTTACTGTTTATATGTTAATTTTTTGTATTCATGTATTTATTCATTTCTGTTCATGTTATTTTTTGTACATTTTTAACATTATTTGTAGGTTATTCTTATATTATTTTACCAGTCCAGCTAGCTTGAGATCATATTAGACTGTGAATAAAAATGTGAATAATCTGAACCTGAAATATTTTAAGTAAAATAGGTGCAATTTTACCAATTGTCTTCCTGTTATTAGATATTATAACATATGATATGTTATGACCCTGGGTCATAATTTGTCTATTTATATGTATGTGTTTTCTGTTTAGAGTGTGTGTGTGTTTTCCCCCCGTCCTGTAGGTGTGCTGTGCCCCTTTTGTTTCCGTTTGTTGCAGGTTTCTGATTGGTGGAGCATGATTGCCCGGCCCTTTAAAGATGGCCCTGGAGCTCCCATCCTCGCTCGCTCTTGCCTCCTGTCAGCTCCCAACCCTGTGTTCGTGTGTGTGACCGTCAGTCTTCGTGCTCGTGGAAAACTCCGATTGTTTGTATTTGTAAATAGTTTTGTTAAATTGAACCTTTTTCTGGTAGGGGAGGTCGGCTCTTTTGTTTTCCCATTTTCTCCTGTTTTTGGTTAGATAGTTAGGTAAGTTTTCTGTATTTTATTTCTTGCATTTATTTTGGATTAGGAAAGTTAGTTTAAACTCTACAGATATTTTGTTTGTTGTTTTAGCCGCTCCCTCCCCTAACCCTTCCTTAGTTGAACAAGATACTGATAATAAATATTGTGAATCTTAGTTTTTGACTGACGTGTGTGCTTGGGAGCTGGGAGGGGACAAAAGTTGAGCCTATTATGTTCGCCCTGGTGAACCCCTAGGCCGGGGCGTAACAGATATATATGTTTATATTGTTCACATATGTTAATTCTTTGCATTTGTTAAAATTATTTCTGTTCATTGTGTTCATATTCTTGGAATTTTTTGTCAGTTTTTAACATTATTTATAGCTTATTATTTTACCAGTCCGCTTAACTTTGTAGATCCACTGTGATCTGCAAGTTGTGATTATAATAAGACGAGATGTAATATTGTTAAAATTTGACTTATTTTTCTTGAGAAATTTCAGGTTGTTCAGGTTGACATTTTTGTTCTTGTTTATGTTGTTCATATATGTTTTTTTTAAATTATTTTTTTAATTATTATTTCTGTTCATAAACATGTACATTTTTGTCCATTTTTAACATTATTTATAGGTTATTATGGTATTATTTTACCACACCAGCTATCTTGAGATCATATTGGACTGTGAATAAAAATGTGAATAATCTGAACCTAAACTATGAGTAAAATCAGTGCAATTTTACTGATATTCTTCCTGTTAGTAAATATTTTTGTGCTTTTGTAGATCCACTGTGATCTGTAAATTGCAATTATAATAAACCGAAACGTAATATTGTTAAAATTTTACTTATATTCTTAAAAAATTTCAGGTTGTTCAGGTTATTAACATTCTTGTTATTGTTTATATTGTTCATTTATGTAATTTTTTTGTATTTTTTAATATTTCTGTTCATAATCATGTACATTTTTGTCCATTTTTAACATTATTTATAGGTTATTATGATATTATTTTACCAGTTCGCTTAACTTGAGATCATATTGGACTGTGAATAAAAATGCGAATAATCTGAACCTGAAATATAAATAAAATCAGTGCAATTTTCCTAATATTCTTCCTGTTAGTAAATATTTTGTGTATTTGTAGATCAACTGTGATCCCTAAATTGCAATTATAATAAGCCGAAACGTAATATTGTTAAAATTTTACTTATATTCTTAAAAAATTTCAGGTTGTTCAGGTTATTAACTTTCTTGTTATTGTTTATATTGTTCATATATGTTACTTTTTGAATTACTTTTATTTCTGTTCATTTTGTTCGTGTTTGTGTTCATTTTTAACATTATTTATGTGTTATTATGGTATTACCAGTCTGGCAAACTTGAGATCATATTGGACTGAATAAAAATATGAATAATCTGAACCTGAAATATAAGTAAAATAAGTGCAATTTTACCAATATTCTTCCTGTTAGTAAATATTCTATGCATTTGTACATCCACTGAGTTGCTGAGATGTAATATTGTTGAAATTGCACTACTTTTCAGTAAGAAATTTCAGGTTATTGACATTTTCGTGATGTAATTTTACTTTTTTTTTTATACTAAAACAAAGAGAAAACTTCAGATTTTTGTTGATAGATTATTTTACTGATCGGATCCACTTGAGATCACATTGGGCTGAATGTGGAACCTGAACTAAAATGAGTTTGACGCCGCTGCGTTACAGGGAGGAATTTTTAATGAGGCGTTCAGGTTCACAGTACGATGCAGGAGGTTTGTCCACGGGCCTCATTTGACCAGACACCGATGCTCCGGCGGTGACACATCATTATACAGCACAGGGGAGATCCTTCAGCCTGTCTCATTATTATCAATAGGAAATCTGCTCCGATCCGCTCCGTTTGGTCCGATCACGTCCACCGGTGTGACGCATCCACGCAAACCTCAGCTCATTAAGATGGAAGAGGAGGTGAGAAAATAAAAATACGACAGGTTTCACCTTGACAAGACATGGAAACGCTTTTATTTTTGTCAAGAATATTCAAGGCCCAGTGGGTAAACTCATTTAATTCAGACTAATATAACCTAAAGTGGATCAGACCAGTCAAATACTAACATAATAACATATGAAATAATGACAGCTACACATTTTTCTTTTTGTTTAAGTGTAAAAAAGGAAAATAACATGAAAATATTTGTATTTATAAACTATCCTTTCACAAAAAATATGAATAACCTGAAATGTCTTAACCCATAAAGACCCAGTGCTACTTTTGGGGCAGTTCCAAACTATTTTTTTCTTCATATTTAACTTTTCTTAAGTGATTTATCACCATTTATTGTAATAGTAGCCTCTGTATTTTGCATTTTTTCCCAGTGAAATTCAGGTATTTTCTTATGTTTAATTCATTGATCATGTAGATGTTCATAAAAGCTCAGATTAAAGTTGAGGGTTAATTTCAGAAACAGAAAAAAAAATGAAGAAAAAGTGACTTTTTCACTCAAATCTATCATTAACTGAACATAAACCCAGTGTCTCCATCCACTGTCATTGATCCAGCTCCATGGGTTTTACTGGTGAATCGATGACAACGCTGATGACAAGATTGACTGTGTTTCCATGGTAACTACAGTGCCTCTGATCATCCATAGTGCCGCTTATTTTTGCAAATTTTTCATTCATTCTGTTCACTTTTTATTCATTTTATTTATTTTACTTATTTTTGTGCATTTTGTTAGTTATTTTGCTTATTTTTTCTACATTTTTTTTAGCCTCTTCTATCTATTTTTCTTCATTTTTGTTCAGTTTGTGGCTTACTTTTGCATGTAACTTATTATTTTATTGATTTATTATTCAGGGGTTTTTTTCCATTTCATTTATCATGTTTTGTGTCTCCATTCACTGCCATTGATTCAACCACCATGGGTTTTACTGGTGAATCAATGTTGTAGAAGATGATGGTGTTTCCATGGTAACTACAGAGCCTCTGAACGTCCAAATGACTCATATCTGATGACCATGAAAAGATGACAAACTGTATTTTACACCAGTTAGTCACGGATCTAAAGTTATTAAACAGTTTATATCAGTAGATGGTTTTAGTTTTTGAGGGTTAACAGACTAAATACAGAGTTCTGGATGTTATGGAACGATGAACTCTGCACATTTTTCAAGTATTTTATGTTTATGTTTATGTTTACGCATTTGGCAGACGCTTTTTTCCAAAGCGACTTACAGGGGAAAACCAATTAAATCACTCAATCAATCAAATTTTATTTATATAGCGCCAGATCACAAAAAAGTTATCTCTTGACATTTTATATATAGAGTTGGTCAAAACCAGACTCTAAGTCAATTCTACAGAAACCCAACAGAATCCTCCTGGAGCAAACACTTGTGACTGGTGACAGTGGAAGGAAAAACTTCCCTTTAACAGGCAGAAACCTCGAGCAGACCCAGACTCCTGGAGGATGGACGTCTGCCTTGACCAGTTGGGGTTAAAGAGAGAGAGTAGAGAAGGGGAAAAAGAGAGAGCGATAGAGATAGGGACTGGGGGAGAGGGGGAGAAGGGGGGAGTAGGGGGAGACACATGGAGGCGGTTGAGGATAAGTGAGTGGTGATGATGAAGGCAGGAGAGAGGCAGGACCACCGCAGCAGGTCCAGAGATAATCGTGAAAGAATCTGTGGTTATCCTGGGAAAAACCTTATTAGAATATTTCAAATGGAATGTTTGAAAGTGCTAGGACAGGAGGTGCTCTCGGAAGAGCTGGGTCTTCAGGAGCTTCTTGAAGATAGGCAGGGATGACTCTGTTCTTGTAGCACTTGGTAGAGCGTTCCACCAACGTGGAACGACCCATGAAAAGAGCCTGGATTGTCTTGTACAAGGTCTGGGGACCACCAGACTACGTTCCCCAGATGAGCGGAGTGGTCGTGGGGCGACATAAGCTTTTATCAGCGCACCTAAGTAGACAGGAGCAGACCCACGGAGAATTTTGTAGGCTAGGATTAAAGATTTGAATTTGATGCGGGCAGCTATGGGTAGCCAGTGTAACTCAATGAGTAAGGGGGTGACATGTGCCCTTTTAGGCTGATTGAAGACCAGACACACTGCTGCATTCTGGACCATCTGTAGTGGTTTGACAACACAAGCTGGGAGGCCCGTTAGAAGAGCATTGCAGTAGTCAAGACGGGAGATAACCATAGTCTGCACCAGGAGCTGGGTGGAGATAACCATAGTCTGCACCAGGAGCTGGGTGGAGATAACCATAGTCTGCACCAGGAGCTGGGTGGAGATAACCATAGTCTGCACCAGGAGCTGGGTGGCCTGTTGGGTTAGGTATGGCCTGATCTTTCTTAGGTTGAACAGAGTGAAACGGCATGATCGGGTGACAGAGGCAACGTGATCCGTGAAGGTCAACTGATTATCAATCATGACTCCCAAGTTACGTACTACACTGGTAGGAGCCAGAGGTATGGAGTCAATAGTGATGGAGATGTCCTGCTGTATGGTTGGCTTAGCTGGGAAGACCAGCAGTTCACTTTTGGACAGGTTCAGCTGAAGGTGATGGGCTTTCATCCATGCAGATATGTCAGAGAGACAATCTGAGATCCGCACTGAGACTGTGGAGTCTCATTTACTTATTTTCTCCTCACTTTAGAAGCATTTCTTCACTTTTATGCTGTATTTCAAGGTTTTTTAGTATTTTTTCCCCCCTATTTTTCAAGTATTTTACTTATTTTCTCCTCACTTTAGAAGCATTTGTTCACTTTTATGTCATATTTAAAGGATTTTTGGTAATTTTCCCCCTATTTTCAAGTATTTTACTTATTTTCTCCTCACTTTAGAAGCATTTGTTCACTTTTATGTCATATTTCAAGGTTTTTTGGTACATTTTTTATGGGTTAAGATGCTTCTACAATAAGTGAAATGCGTCCAATCCTCTAGTTTGGGATCAGAATAAATGCCAAACTGCTGAACTAAAAACTTCAGCTGAATTCTGGCTTAAGTGTTAATTACCAAAAGACAAACCAACCATGTTTTCCTGCTTTACATTAATGTTATATTGCATTTACCTCAAACAAACTGCATTTTAAGCCAATTTTTTACATGGGTTAATAGAATGAGTGGGTCAGAAGTAATTAAACAGTTTAGATCAGTAGATGGTTTTGGTCACCAGTGGATATTTGGGTCTTTATGGGTTAAAAGAAGTACAATTTTAACAATAATAATAATAATAATAATAATAATAATAATAATAATAATAATAATAATGATCTGATAACTCCAGAAATCAGATAATGATTGGAGTTTAGTCCATAAACAGGCTCGGTAATCAGATTATGAGTAATCAGATTAACACACCTGGATTTCTCCCCAATACTCTGCTGTCTTTATGCATGTGTACAGGTTAATCTGATTTATTTAGTTCTTTTACATCTGCACATGTGCAAAAAACAACTGAAGAGTAGAAAACTGATGAAGTGATGTCGTCAGAAATCCAATAATGGACTGAAACGTCTAAACCAGGGCCAACCAAGTGCATGTAAAGGCATCAGATCTGATTATTATAATTATTACAATCCCAGTTGTCGGATTTTTATGGTCACGTAAACAGGCTCAATGATGTCATTATCGGATAAGTCCAGAAATCAGATAATATTCAAATTTTTAGTGTCCGTTGAGGCCTACTCTTTAGTTAAAAAAGTTAAATCATCTTATAAAACAACCTGTAAAGCTTCAGTTGTACCAAAATGTAGTAAAAATGACCCCCAACTGTTGCAACAAGGAGTGTACGCCTTCAGAAAAGTTCAATTCTACCATCACTACATACGTACAAACTCCGAAAGAAATCCGATAATGGACTGAAACATCTAAACCAGGCCCAACCAAGTGCATGCAAAGGCATCAGATCTGATTATTATAATTCTTACAATCCCAGTTGTTGGATTTTTATGGTCATAGTAACAGGTTCAATGATGTGATTATCGGATAAGTCCAGAAAAATCGGATAATAACCAGATTTTTTGTGTCCGTTGAGGTCTACTCTTTAGTTACAAAAGTTAAATCATCTTATAAAACAACCTGTACAGCTTCAGTTGTACCAAAATGTAGTGAAAATGACCCCCAACCGTTCTGACAAGCTGTGTTCTCCTTCAGAAAAGTTTGATTCTACCATCACTACATACGCGCGAACTCCGAAAGAAATCCGATAATGGACTGAAACGTCTAAACCAGGCCCAACCAAGTGCATGTAAACACATCAGATCAGATTATAACAACTATCTGATTGCTCCCAGTTAGCGGATTTTTATGGTCATGTAAACAAACTCAATGACGCAATTATTGGATAAGTCCAGAAATCGGATAATAATCCGATTTTTTTGTGTCCGTTGAGGCCTACTCTTTAGTTAAAAAAGTTAAATCTTATTATAAAACAACCTGTAAAGCTTCAGTTGTACCAAAATGCAGTAAAAATGACCCCCAACTGTTGCAACAAGGAGTGTACGCCTTCAGAAAAGTTCGATTCTACCATCACTACATACGTGCGAACTCCGAAAGAAATCCAATAATGGACTGAAACATCTAAACCAGGCCCAACCAAGTGCATGTAAACGCATCAGATCAGATTATAACAACTATCAGACTACTCCCAGTTAGCGGATTTTTATGGTCATGTAAACGAGCTCAATGACGCAATTATCGGATAAGTCCAGAAATCGGATAATAATCAGATTTTTAGTGTCCATTGAGGTCCACTCTCCAGTTCTAAAAGTTAAATCCTCTTATAAAACAACTTGTAAAGCTTCTGTTTTACCAAATCATCATAAAAATGACCCCCAACTGTTCTGACAAGCTGTGTTCTCCTTCAGAAAAGTTCAATTCCATCACTACCATCACTACATACGCACGAACTCCGAAAGAAATCCGATAATGGACTGAAACGTCTAAACCAGGGTTTTTTCAATTGTCATATTTCTTAAGTGCATGTAAACGCATCAGATCAGATTATAACAATTATGTGATTACTCCCAGTTATCAGATTTTTATGGTCATGTAAACAGGTTCAATTATGTGATTATCATATACGTCGTATAATAATCAGATTTTTAGTGTTTGTAGAGGTCCACTCTTCAGTTCTAAAAGTTAAATCTTCTTACAAAACAACCTGCACAGCTTCCGTTTCACCAAACCGTAGTACAAATGACCCCCAACTGTTGCGACAAGCTGCGTCCTCCTTCAGAAATGTCTACGCTGAAGATAATACCACATTCAGACAACTCCTAACTCCGTAACCGTTTCCATGACGATTCACCTGAGTGAGACGATGCGCTAACGTCTGTATCTGGACGTCTCGTGGAAGATCCGATCATGTGTTCGGTGGAAGACTTAATGGACTGACGGCCCTTTAAAATGTGGCCTAATCTGTTTTAAATGCAGCCTCTCCATCATTCTGTACGAGGGGGAGCTGTCACATCACACGGGGGGTGGTGGTGGTGGTGGTGGTGGTGGTGGTGGTGGTGGGGGGGGGGGATCGGACTCATCAGATGGAGCGAACGTCCTCATCCTTGGACAGACTTTGACTCTTCGGTCCAAGATAAAGCAGCCAACAATACATTTTACCAGCAGCATGGTCACATGTAGGCGCCAGAAACAAAGGGAGTAGCAGTCAGGAATGGGTGGGTGGGGGGGGGTATGTGTGTGTGTGTGTGTGTGTATGTGTGGGGGGGGTTCTGAACACACACAGGACCCACAATCCCATTGGCTCCGGTCTCATCAGATAGGTGGCACCGTTAGCTAATCCACCGGGCTTAGCTGCATGTCGCCCAGCACGGCACCCAGCCGGGTGTCGCGGGGGCCACCCTGGCAGATCCACGGGCCATGTGGCCGTCCAAGACCCCCCGGGGAGGTTCACAATCCCGCCATGTTGCATTTACCTTCTGTGCAGGTGGCCCCGCTGGCCCCTCGCTGGCTCCCGACGCAGTTAAAGAGGAAACTTTTGCACACTTTGGCACCGACACTTTCAAAACTGTTTGTACTTGAGAAGCCACAGACAGAGCAGCTCCGTGTTCCCAAACTCTACATCATATGCATTTCCTAACATACTTTTAGACTTTTGGCGTCCTTCGCGCAGCCCCACAAACCCGGAATGTGATTCTTATCTTTGAAGTACAGACAGACAGGCGGCGAAATGCTCTGGCTTTGGGAGTTTCAGGTCTTTTGTGGGGTTACAGCCGCAGTCAGAGCTGTAGTTTGTACACACTGGCAGCTTCAAATAACAACCCATCAACTGCTGCTCGCTGTCTGTTCGTCTGCATCCAAACTGTCCACGAAGCTCACTGGACTCAAATAGGCCTGGATCAGATCTGTGAGTAGAAACTAGTTGTTTTTTTTTTGTTTTTTTTTTGACTGACAGGCTGAGAAAGATACATGTAAACCTACAGTCGCGGAAAAAATGATTAGACCACCCCTTGTTTTCTTCAATTTCTTGTTCATTTTAACTAGGGATGTCCGATATTGGCTTTTTTGCCCAAAACCGATATCCCGATATTGTCCAACGCTTAATTTCCGATTCCGATATCTACCGATACCGCTGCCGATATATGTGGGATATTAAACTAATTTTAGGTAAGTCCAGAAATCGGATAATAATCAGATTTTTTGTGTCCGTTGAGGTCCACTCTCCAGTTCTAAAAGTGAAATCTTCTTATAAAATAACGTGTAAAGCTTCTGTTTTACCAAATCATAGTAAAAATGACCCCCAACTATTCTGAACAAGCTGCGTTCTCCTTCAGAAAAGTTCGATTCTACCATCACTACATATGTACGAACTCCGAAAGAAATCCGATAATGGACTGAAATGTCTAAACCAGGGTTTTTTTCAATTGTCATATTTCTTAAGTGCATGTAAACGCATCAGATCAGATTATAACAATTATGTGATTACTCCCAGTTATCAGATTTTTATGGTCATGTAAACGGGTTCAATTATGTGATTATCGGACAAATCGTATAATAATCTGATTTTTAGTGTTCGTAGAGGTCCACTCTTCAGTTCTAGAAGTTAAATCTGTGTGTAGAAACTAGTTTTTTTTGTGTTTTTTTTTTTTTTTTGACCGACAGGCTGAGAAAGACACATGTAAACCTACAGTCGCAGAAAAAATGATTAGACCACCCCCTGTTTTCTTCAATTTCTTGTTCATTTTAACTAGGGATGTCCGATATTGGCTTTTTTGCCAAAAAACGATATGCCGATATTGTCCAACACTTAATTTCTGATTCCGATATCTACCGATACCGCTGCCGATATATGTGGGATATTAAACTAATTTTAGGTAAGATATTTTCTTATATTAAATTCATTGATCATGCACATGTTCATTGAAGCTCTGATTAAAATTGAGGGGTTTTATACAAAAAACAACAAACTTTTCAACAAAATCTATTATTAACTGAACATAAAACAAGTGTGTCCATCCACTGTCATTGATCCAACTCCATGGGTTTTACTGGTGAATCAATGCTGTAGAAGATGATGGTGTTTCCACGGTAACCACGGAGCCTCTGAACGTCCAAATGGGTCATATCTGATGACCACGAAAAGACGACAAACCGTATTTTACACCAATTTTTTACATGTATTGACAGGATTAGTGGATCAACAGGTATTAAACAATTCAGATCAGTAGATGCTTTTACTTTGAAATCCCTTATGATCATTTTTAATACATATATGGAAATGTGTTAACTCCTTGTAATTACAGAGCATTTTCTCCTTCCATTATATAGTATATTAAGTAAAATACATATATATAACATAGTATTTATGGGTGAATACAGTTATAAAAGAAACTTACTTGGTAATAACTCATATATTTTGACTATAAAGTTAGAATAATATTGTTTTCAGACAAATTTATCTTTTTATTCCTATTTAATCACCTTTGACCTGGTGTAATGATACGTATATAAGAAAAATAAACCATAATATCACATTTATTTCTTGAAAAGAGGTACAAATATTAAATTCCAGCTTCATGGTAAACAGCGTATAATACTTCTGTTATTTTATTTATTAATTTCAGTAAGAATTATGGGTAAAATTACAACTTTTCGTACTATTCCATTACATTTACTACCTCTATACTCCCATATACACTTGAATTACAGATTATTTTTATGCCAGTGTTGCTTTTATCTGTTTTATCTTCACTTTGAGCCGTGATTATGTATGTGACTGCTGTATAAATCAAGTATTTATAAGAAGAATAAGTCACATTATCACAATTATTTCTTGAAAAGAGGTACAAATATTAAATTCCAACTTCATGGTAAACAGTGTTTAATACTTCTGTTATTTTATTTATTAATTTCAGTAAGAACTATGGGTAAAATTACAACTTTTCGTACTATTCCATTACATTTACTACCTCTATACGACCATATACACTTGAATTACAGATTATTTTTATGCCAGTGTTGCTTTTTTGTTTTATCTTCACTTTGAGCTGTTATTATGTATGTGACTGCTGTATAAATAAAGTATTTATAATTATTATTTATGCAGGCTTTTAATTACATAGCCATTCATATCTTCTTTGTTGCTCTGTTTGGTTTTTGATATTTCTTTTCCTTTTTTTTCCACAGATACTATCGTGTGTAATCAGGTTGGCACATTTTCTGACCTTCCTTCACATGCGCCCATTAATTTATGTAACAGTTGATTTATTTATTGTATGTATTTATTAGCCTCCTCCTGTTTGCTGATTAGAATACTGTTAATGGAAATCCTTGCTCTACTGTTGCCCCCAAAAATGTAAATGTAAACATTACACCTACACAGCGCTGGTAATATTTCAGTGTGGTAATCCTCAATCAACAGGCCCCACTGGGGAAACGCCGGCCTCATCTGTGTGTGTGCGCTTGTGTGTTGTTGTGTACATTGTCGGTTGGCAGCGTTCCAGTTCCTTCCTCTGTACCAAACACTGAGCCCAGTCGGTTGCTTAGTGGAAACAGACAAGCCAAATCGGTGCAGAGTGACCTATTTTGTAGCTATGTGCCGCTGGGAGTGTGTGTTTTTATTTTTTCCCCTAAACTAACCCTGGTCGGCCTGTCGGCAGCAGCTCAACACCCCCCCCCCCCCCCCCCCCCCCCCCCCCAAAAGACCCCCCAAACCCCCGCCGCCGTCTGTCCCAGAGGTGGGAGGTAAGAAATACTCCACTACTGTACTTCACTACAGTTCCACAGGATTTATTTACATGGTGACTTTTACCCCTTCTGTTTTAATAGAATCATAATCATCCGCATGTTCCATTTACATCCATGCATTTACAGGTTTGAGACTTTAGTTTTGGGGATTATTGATCTGGATCGTTCCAACGTCAAGACTGGTTACAACTAAGATGGACAAAACAAGGTCAGCGTATCTGATGGCAATTGGATTTTCTTTTCAGAAACAAAAGAAAAATTAGTGGTTCATTGATTTTTATTTTTAAAAAGTTTTTTTTTTTGGTTGTTTTTTCTTTTTCAGTGTCAAAACAGATACACCGAATCAAACAAAAACAAAAACAAAAAAACAGATTCATTTTCATTTTCTCTTTCTAATAACAAAAAAAGAAAGTTCCTACCTGACAGAAATGGAAAAAAAAAAAAAAAAACTTTTTTTTTTTTTTTTTTAATTTTCTGAGACTGGATGTTGTCATTTTCAAAGAAAGAGGACTAATGCCTAGATCACAAAGATTCGATCCAAGATGCGTTTGTACGAATCTTCCGGTTTGTACGAAATCTGGATATCGTAGACATGCTCCCTTCATGAATGTCTACGAACTCCAGATTTCGTACGAACCGGAATTACCAAAACATACACTGACCTTCAGGTTTGATATTTTAGTTTTAATGCATTCAATGGGGATTATTGATCTGGATTGTTCCAACATCAAGACTGGTTACGACTAAGACGGACAAAACAAGGTCAGCGTATCTGATGGTAATTGGATTTTCTTTTCAAAAACCAAAGAAAAACTAGTGGTTCATTGATTTTTATTTTTAAAAAGTTTTTTTTTTTTTTTTTTTTTTTTAAGTTTTTCTTTTTCAGTGTCAAAACAGATACACCAAATCAAACAAAAACAAAAAACAAAACAAAACAAAAAAAAACAGATTGATTTTCATTTTCTCTTTCTAATAACAAAAAAGAAAGTTCCTACCTGGCAGAAATGGAAAAACGGAGCAAAAACGCCTGTTTTGTTTTGTTTTATTTATTTTTTTTTTTCATTTTCTGAGACTGGATGTTGTCGTTTTCAAGGAAAGAGCGCTAATGCCTAGATCACAAAGATTCTAACCAACGACAGGTTTGTACGAATCTTCCAGTTTGTACGAAATCTGAACTTCGTAAACTTGCTCCCTCCACGCATGTTTACGAACTCCAGCAAACATAAAAAAGATGTAAAAAGACATAAAACAACAGGTAACAAACAAAGAAACTGACAAAACAAGACAAAAAAAAAAAAAGCACAAAACATCTTTCTTGAAAAAGAGGAAGGCTTTAGATAAGAGATAAAAACGACAAAACAAGACGGAAATAGTTTGACAGACGCAACAGGAAATAAAGCACAAAAGATACTCAACAACACGACAAAATGTTATAAAATATCGCAAAAAATTATGAAAACAACATAATCAAGGTAACAAAACACGCAAAATAAAAATTGGAATATGATGAAAAGCAAATTAAAGCTGTCAAAAGATGAAAATAAAATAAAATCGCTGGACAAAAACAACATAAAAGCCAATAAAACACAGAAACAACTACATCATGACTAAAACAACCTAAAAAAGATGTAAAAAGACATAAAACAACATGCAACACAAAGAAACTGACAAAACAAGACCAAAAAAAAGCGCAAAACATCTTTCTTGAAAAAGAGGAAAGCTTTAGATAAGAGATAAAAACGACAAAACAAGACGGAAATAGTTTAAAAGACTCAACGGGAAGTAACAAAGCACTAAAGACACTGAAGAACACGACAAAATGTTATATCGCAAAAAATGATGAAAACAACATAATCAACGTAACAAAACACGCCAAATAAAAACTGGAATACGATGAAAAGCAAATTGAAGCTGTCAAAATACGAAAATAAAATAAAAATCGCTAGACAAAACCAACATAAAAGACAAAACAACACACAAACAACTACATCATGACTAAAACAACATAAAAAAAGATGTAAAAAGACATAAAACAACATGTAACACAAAGAAACTGACAAAACAAGACCAAAAAAAAAGCGCAAAACATCTTTCTTGAAAAAGATAAAAGCTTTAGATAAGAGATAAAAACGACAAAAAAAGACGGAAATAGTTTAAAAGACTCAACGGGAAGTAACAAAGCACTAAAGACACTCAAGAACACGACAAAATGTTATATCGCAAAAAATGATGAAAACAACATAATCAACATAACAAAACACGCCAAATAAAAATTGGAATATGATGAAAAGCAAATTAAAGCTGTCAAAAGATGAAAATAAAATAAAATCGCTGGACAAAAACAACATAAAAGCCAATAAAACACAGAAACAACTACATCATGACTAAAACAACCTAAAAAAGATGTAAAAAGACATAAAACAACATGCAACACAAAGAAACTGACAAAACAAGACCAAAAAAAAGCGCAAAACATCTTTCTTGAAAAAGAGGAAAGCTTTAGATAAGAGATAAAAACGACAAAACAAGACGGAAATAGTTTAAAAGACTCAACGGGAAGTAACAAAGCACTAAAGACACTCAAGAACACGACAAAATGTTATATCGCAAAAAATGATGAAAACAACATAATCAACATAACAAAACACGCCAAATAAAAACTGGAATACGATGAAAAGCAAATTGAAGCTGTCAAAATACGAAAATAAAATAAAAATCGCTAGACAAAACCAACATAAAAGACAAAACAACACACAAACAACTACATCATGACTAAAACAACATAAAAAAAGATGTAAAAAGACATAAAACAACATGTAACACAAAGAAACTGACAAAACAAGACAAAAAAAAGCGCAAAACATCTTTCTTGAAAAAGATAAAAGCTTTAGATAAGAGATAAAAACGACAAAACAAGACGGAAATAGTTTAAAAGAAGAGGAAATAAAGCACAAAAGATACTCAAGAACACAATGAAACGTTCTAAAAGGTGTAAATTATCCAAACAGACACGTTTTTGTTTTTTCTTTTTCCACTTTTACTGCAGTGACGAATCTGTACTTGCACTTTTACCGATAAAAACTGAAAGTACTTTTGCTCCCATTTGGAAAAAAAGACCCCCCCCCCTCCCAAAAAAAACATAAAATAAAATCAAATCAAATAAAATCAGTGTGTTCCAGTGGGAGGATGGGACTTAACACCACACCTACTGATGTGGTCCGACTTCTTTCCCTCTCTTCCCTCTTTTCACTCTCCACCCTCTTCAGAGGCACCTAATTATGAAACCCCTGACTCATTTACATGGCCATGTTTGATCTAAATTACACTCCAAACCACACCAAATTAGGATCATCTGTGAATGTAAAACACTTTTTTCCCCCCTCCTCTGTCCCATCCCTCCCCCCTCTCCCCCCCTCTCCACCGGTTCTTGTGTTCTTCTGCGGGGCACATGTTCGGAATGATGGAGGTTTGTGGGGATTTACAGTTCTTTAACGTCCTCTGGAGACCCACCCGAGCCTGTCCCACCCCGCCGCCGCCGCCGATCGGAGTCACCCACAATTATCCGAGGATCTGATCTGAACCCCCCCACCCCCACCCCCACCCTGACACCCACTCATCTCACACCCAAATTAGACTGAGCCTCTGTCTGACTGATTGGACGTACAGGCAGCACATTAATTACAATATGCCAATGGCTGGTCCGGGCTAATTGCAGCCGCTTATTATGCATTCATGTTCTCATCATGTACATCATCTTTCCGTGTTCTTCTGTCTCGCCGCAGACGACGCTGTTTGTTTTATTCCCTTATCTGCTCAGATTGGCTTTTCACCTTAAATACCATAAAGCTCATGTTATAACATGCACACGTTCCACCCATAAAGACCCAAATATCCACCATCGACCGATATAAAGTGTTTAATAACTTTACATCCACTAATTTTATCAATACATGTAAATAATGGGTGTATAAATGTAGTTTTATCTCAATTATCCATAGGAGAAAATGTACAAACACTTGTAAAATTTGTATAAAATGAGCGGAAAACTTGGAAAAATAGGGACAAAAATTACCCAGAAAACTTGAAATAAAACATAAAAGTGAAAAAAATGCTTCTAAAGTGAGGAGAAAATAAGTAAAAAACTGTATTTGGTCTGTTAACCCTCAAAAACCAAAAGTATCTACTGATATAAACTGTTTAATAACTTTAGATCCACTAATTTTATCAATAATGGGTGTAAAATGCAGTTTTACCTCAATTATCCATTGGAAAAAATGGACAAACACTTGTAAAATTTGTATAAAATGAGCAGAAAACTTGAAAAAAAGGGACAAAAATTACCAAAAAACCTTGAAATAAAACATAAAAGTGAAAAAAATGCTTCTCAAGTGAGGAGAAAATAAGTAAAAAACTGTATTCGGTCTGTTAACCCTCAAAAACCAAAAGTATCTACTGATATAAAATGCTAAATAACTTTAGAGCCACTAATTTTATCAATACATTGCAAATAATGGGTGTAAAATGCAGTTTTACCTAAATTATATATTGGAAAAAATGTACAAAAACTTGTAAAATCTGTATAAAATGAGCGGAAAACTTGAAAAATGGGGACAAAAATTACCAAAAAACCTTGAAATAAAACATAAAAGTGAACAAATGCTTCTAAAGTGAGGAGAAAATAAGTAAAAAACTGTATTTGGTCTGTTAACCCTCAAAAACCAAAAGTATCTACTGATATAAACTGTTTAATAACTGAATATCCACTAAACCTGTCAATATAATAAGCAGTGGGCGTAAAATGCAGCTTTACCTAAATTATCCATTGGAAAAAATGTACAAACACTTGTAAAATTTGTATAAAATGAGCAGATAACTTGAAAAATAGGGACAAAAATTACCAAAACAAAACTTGAAATAAAACATAAAAGTGAAAAAAATGCTTCTAAAGTGAGGAGAAAATAAGTAAAAAAACTGTATTCGGTCTGTTAACCCTCAAAAACCAAACGTATCTACTGATATAAACTGTTTAATCACTGAATATCCACTAAACCTGTCAATATATGCAAGTAATGGTTGTAAAATGCAGTTTTACCTTAATTATCCATAGGAGAAAATGTACAAAAACTTGTAAAATCTGGATAAAATGAAGGAAAAATGTAAAATAAATAAATAAATAAATAAATGGGGGGGGGGGGGGATTGCAAAAAACCCTTGAAATATGATATTAAGGTGAACAAATGCTTCTAAAATGAGGAGAAAATACGTAAAATACTTGAAAATAAAAAGAGTTCATCATTTGATTACATCCAGAACCCTGTATTTCGTCTGTTAACCCTCAAAAACCAAAACCATCAACTGATATAAACTGTTTAAAAACTTTAGATCCAACAATACTGTAAATATACGCAAGTATTGGGTGTAAAATGGAATTTTACCTCAATTATCCATTGGAGAAAATGTACAAAAAATCTGTAGAAAATGAGCTAAAAACCACCATAGAAATGTGAAATACGGCCTAAAAGTGAAGAAATGCTTCTAAAATAAGGAGAAAATAAATAAAATACTTGCAAAATGAGCCGAGTTCATCTTTTCTTAACACCCAGAACCCTGTATTTAGTCTATTATCCCTCAAAAACCAAAACCATCGACTGATATAAACTGTTTAATAATACATACAATGAAAATATGCCACAAACTGAACAAAACTGAAGAAAAAAAAACTAAAAGGAGGCAAAAAAAAAGTTATAAATAAAACAATTAACAAAAAAAAAAAAAAAAAGAATAAAAATGAACAAAATTTAAACAAAATTAGCTAAATAAGTCGTCCATTTGGACGTTCAGAGGCTCTGTCGTTACCGTGGCAACACCATCATCTTCTACAACATTGATTGACCAGTAAAACCCATGGAATTGGATCAATGACAGTGGACGGACATAGTAAATGACAAAAAGTGATCAACGAAATGAAAAACAAAACAAAACAAAACAAAACAAACAAAACAAAACACTGAATAATAAACCAATAAAATAAAAAGTTACATGCAAAAATAAGCCACAAATTGAAAAAAAATGGGGGGGGGGGGGGGGGGTAGCCGGCATCAACAGCGTGTATTGCCTTTCAGTGATATTTCAGACTGGAATTATACAAACAACTTTGTCCTTCTCAACCCACCGTCTGAAGACATTTAAAATGAAAATGTCCATGTAAAAGACCAGTACTTTTCTCCATGTTTATGTCCACACCAGTTTATTTCCGCTTGTGAGTGATTGACAGGAGTCTTAAGCCCACTAATAAATACTAATACTGATAAGCCCAATAATATGTGATGTTCAGTTGTTCAAAGCAAGCAAAGGGGGCCCTCTAGTGGTCGGAATAAGTGTCACTAGCGTATGTTTAGTCCTTGCTGTGTCACAGTAGCCAGTTCAGACATAAGAAGGAACTAACAGACACGTTTCTTTCACTGTTTGTATGGCCCCAAAAACGTTTGCCTGTGAGTATTTTATGTTCAGTTGTTGTCAGAATGAATAGTATAAAATATCTCTGATGTGAACCTTTGTTGCTGGATAAAAAGACGTTGTAAATCTTAAATTAATCTGTAAATGCTAATCGTTAGCATGTCTATAGATTTTCCCATTCAAGTTAGCGTCGAGCTAATTCATTTAAATGTATAAAGAATTAGCAACCCATCTCCGACTGCTCGCATAAACGAATTAGCTCAAGGATGTTAATAACACACTAACAAACGCATCCAAAATAACGTCATAAACATGTTTTTAACGGCACGTTTGCATGTGAAATTATTTAGCAAACAACAGAATGATTGACACATACAGGCGTTGCTTTGGCAGGAGTTACACAAAGTTTGAATCAGCATTACAGTTTAGACCCTAATGTTAATAAAAGTACATCAAAAGTGTGTTTTAGTGCAAACTTTAATGTTCAAACATGATTTTTAATCTTTGTGGGGTGAAATATACGCTATTAAAAATCTCCGACACGAACAATTAATTTATGCATATCATCGTCAATTCAGCCGGAAAAAAAACAGGAGAGGATAAAAAAATTCTAATTTCTCTTTTAGTTTGTTCCAGTTTACTCAGGCAGAGAAATAGATAGAATATTTTAGACAATGGGAATAGATTCTGTGAGGTCTGTAAATGTCCACAGACACCAACAACATCCACATGAACTTTATTATTGTGAAGGAATTCTTCATTTACTTTGGGTATGTCTGTTTAGGCGTTTTTCCCCTGAAAATATGGTCAGAGTTTAACAGGTTAATATCATCAGTATAGGGCTGCTCGATTATAGAAAAAAAAAAAAAATCACGATTATTTTAGCAATAGTTGAAATCACGATTATTAAAAATGATTATTTGTTAACCTTAAAGTTGTTTATTTTTTTCTTGCAAAACAATGTAAAATATACTCTTTAAACATAAATAAAGCTTTTAACCACTGAAACAAAGTATGTTCACTTTTGTATGAAACAAAAAAATCTTTGAATGCAAATAAGTGTACTGTAAATTCAAGTATGTTTCCTTTTGTAAATAAATAGTGCACTGGAATTAAACTGCTATAGACTTGCCATAGAACTGGAGCAATTTAAAAAAAAAAAAAGCTCACGTAAAGTGCAAATTATAAATTCAAGTATGTTCAATGTCGTATGAAACAGTAAATTCAGTGGCGTACCGTGAGGTTTCAGTTCAGGCCTTCTGTATACATCAGCCATCTGGAATACGTACGTTAGGGTTATACAGGTTAGGTTAGGTTAATACGGGAGTTGCAGCGTAAAGAGATTCGGAAACTGAAGATTGCATTGCGGACGAAGTTGTAGACGGAGTTGTTTTTATGTGTTTTAGTTTTTCATAAGATTACGATAAAGGTGGCGGTGGTTCAACTTTAGATGGTTAAAAAGGTTTGTTGTGTTAGCGGTCGGTGCGGACACAACTACGAAACACTTTTTGCACGTGATGTGTTTTTGCTCTTCGTCGTCTTCATCAAACCCAAAGTGATTCCATACAGTTGAATTTGACTTGCCTTTTTTTGTTTACCAAGCACTTCTGCTGGGATTCTCCTGCCGTTTTTCTAGACCCCTAGGTCCAACTTTCCTGGTGGGGTGGACCTGCCGGCTAGCTGGCAGCAGTAGCTTAGAGGGGGGCAGCTCATGGTAGCTTGCGTGCGTGTGAATTAAAACGACTCAAAATTAATAATCGTTTTTTCTCGATCACATAATTTTTGTAATCGTTGCGTGTAATAATCGAAATCGTAATTGAATTTCGATTAATTGCACAGCCCTACGTCAGTATAATTTTTGCACTCCATAAAATCATGCTGCGGGCCAGATTGGACCCTTTGGCGGGCTGGTTTTGGCCCACGAGCCGCATGTTTGACACCTGTGATTAATCTGATGAAACATTTTAATCATTTGACAGCACTAGTAATATTATTATTAGCTGTTTCTTGTGTATTTTTATTTACATCTATACTCTCTATGTGGCTTTTTGTGTGTTTGTAACTTGTCTTGGTTAAAAGAAAAAAAGTCTGAAGAAATACCGTACATGTTGTAAAAAAAAAAGAAAGAAAAACGACGCCTTATAAATGTCATTACTAGCGCTAACTTTTCTTCTATCTGGATGGAGGAGATAACGCACAAACAGGATGCTGGAAAACCTGGGCCTGCTTCTTCAGATATCCTGTCCCTCTAATTGGAAGCAGATCGGGCCGGTGCTTCGTCAGCTAATCCTGCGACTGATAGGCAGGTGTTCGGGCCGGCGCCAAAAGCACAGGAAGGCAGCGCTAAAAATAAAAAAAAAGGTTGCGGACTGCACCTTTAAAGTCCGGGCAGTTTCCTCCGTCTGCCGTTTGGAGCCACCAGAGCGCCGAGTGGCCTGGTGTAGCTTTGACAAAAACGACTGATTATTGAACCAAGATCAAACATCTCCCCACAAAATCTTTGAACCGGCAGCCAAACTACGGAGAGCACTGCTATTCTGAGAAGTTTGTTTTCATGCCTTCTGTTGTGGTTTGACTGGGCGGGCGAGCCGTGCCTCTTTACCCCAAATCCACAGAGCCTGGATCCAATAAGCCACAGTATCTGACTGCGGCGGTGTGGTTGGCAAAGGCAGGACGCTTCAATCTACCTACCGTACCCCCCCCACCCTTACTTCACTTCACTCCACATGCCGCAGAAAAGGTGCTTTTTCTCTTTCAACCGTCCTTAATTCGCAACAAATGTCTGCAGCCTTTGTTCCTTTTTCCTCTTGATCCCAGAACATTCCTTCAAAACAGTCAACCTCAAACTTTTAAAGCCTGCAGGTAAACAGCAGCCTCCTTCCCAAAAGTGAAGGACGACGCTTTTGTTGACACAAGTCGTCTTGATTTCAGCCTTCGTTCGCTCTTTCGTTCGTTCATCTGCCGCCTATAATTTGCCTACGGAGCCCCCCGATAAAGTTCAAACAGGTTTGGACGAGGCTGCTGAGGTTAAAAATGTAATACCGCTGGATTTTTTTGGGCTAAACTGCGCCGCTGTTTGGTCCAAAACCAGAGCCTTAATTTGATCAAACACATCAGTTCTGCTCCTCTGTCTTTTGTCATCACTCCCCTTTTTCCACCTCTGAGGTTTGCTGGTGCAGCTTTATTTGCACATGACAAAAAAAAAAAAAAAAAAAAAAAAAAAAAAAAAAAAAAAAAAAAGTGGAGAGGAGAGGAGGAGGAAAAAAAAGACGGATACAAACAGAGTGCGGTTGAGGCAACAAAAACCCCGAGGGGTTTATAAAAACATCCAAAAGAGAAAAAAAAAAAAAAAAAAAAATGAGGATTAGATCGCTGCTGTCATGGAAAATGCCTGTAACTGCAATTTGGGGTGTTTTTCTTTACCTGAATTCATACTTTCCATGGTCATTGAGCGAGTCCTAATGCACCCGTAGGTCTTTGAAAGTTCCAAAAGGCATGAAAAATGTAAATAGAAAACCACCTCTGTTCAAAACCGCACTTGTCATGTGATAGCTAGAATGTAATCAATAAAAAAAAAAAATAACGGACAAGTCGTTGTAACATTAAGTGGTCGAATCAAAATCGCAGTTCTGTCAGAGCAGGGATGGAATTACCAAACATAGATACGGTCCAGATTTTTATGCCGTGACTTTTTATTTCTGTTTTGGTAAAGACTTGATTGAAAGCGTCTCAAATTGTAAGGATTTATTTCAACATGACTGTCCAAAATGAAGGGTGGATTAGAAGATTAGATCGCTGCTGTTATGAAAAATGCCTGGAACTGCAATTCGGGGTGTTTTTCTTTACCTGAATTCATACTTTCCGAGGTCATTAAAAGAGTTCTAATGCAGACTTAAGTCTTTAAAACTTCCAAAAGACGTGGAAAATATAAATAGAAAACGACATCTCCTCAAAACCACAGCGGAATCGCATTTGTCAACTGATAGCTAAACTGTAATCAATAAAAAGAAAACATACAAGTAGATAGATATGGTCCAAATTTTTAAGCAGTGACTTTTTTTTTTTTTTTTTTTTAATTTATTCTCAAATTATAAGGATTTATTCCAACATAACTGTCCAACAAAGCAAATGATGGAGACCAAAAATGAGTTGTGGTTTCATTTGGTTGCAGATTTAATAATAAAAAAAAAAAAAAAAAAGCAAAATAAGTGACCCATTTGGACGTTCAGAGGCTCTGTAGTTACCATGGAAACACCGTCATCTTCAACAACATTGATTTACCAGTAAAAGCCACGGAGTTGGGTCAATGACAGTGGATGGACACACTTGTTTTTATATTCCGTTATTGATATCTGTGCAAGAAAAGTGCACTTTTTCTTTATTTTTCTGTTTCTGATATAATAACCTTTGAATATACTTTCAGTTTTCATGAACATCTACATGATCTGTGAATTAAATGTATTAAGATACATGATTTGCACTGAAAAATGTAAAATCTAGAGGTTAATATTAAAATAAATGGCGATAATTTGCTTAAAAAACGGTCAATAATAGAGAAGAATTCATTTGGGAAGTAGCACTGGGTCTTCATGTGTTAAAGGCTTATTTTTTTAAATTTTACTTTTTATAAAGAAACCAGTTATTTATGGATTTCGGAGTTTGATAAATGACAGTGGATGGAGACACTTATTTTACATTCACTTATTGATATATTTGCTGAAAAAGTCGCTGTTTCTAATATAATAGCCCTCTACTTTAATCTGAGATTTAATGAACATCTACATGATTAGTGAATTAACCCTTTCATGCACGAATTATGAGAACCTTAATCAAAAAATTTTTCCTGAGTGTTTTTATCTTTTTATCTCTTTAGGCATGAAAAAAACAATGCAATTGAAAATTTTCTTCTGAAAAACAAATAAAAATAATAAATAATAATTAAAAAAAATACATAAAAAAGATAATAATGAAAAAAAAAAAAATAATAAAAAATCTTATGAACCTATTTTTCATGAAGTTGCAAAAATGTCCACTCAGCTGAACACCACATGTTTAATTTTTGATGCACAGAACCATGTATTTACTGATAAATTGTGTGAAAACTATGGGGAGGGCTTGTGATTCTGGGGGTTTATTCTCAGGGGAGATCAACATAATGTTACCATTTCATGTCAGAAAAGATATGTAGTGTCTTAAAACTTTAATAAAGATATGTGTAAAAAAAACAAACAAAAAAAAACAACAACAGCAAAAAGAACAACAAAATCCATGAATATACAAGAGAACAGCTGTAGAAGAGCTGTCCACTGGAGTGACCAGTATGCATGAAAGGGTTAAATATAGAAAAATACATGATTTACACTGAAAAAACGTGACAAATAGGGGATAATGTTACAATAAATGGTGATAAATCACTTTAGAAAAGTTAAAGAAAGAAAAACTCAACTGGGAATATTCACAAAAGTAGCCCTGGGTCTTTATGGGTTAATATTGTGATAACATATGTATATACTCACATACATATCTATTCTATTTTTGTTTCTATTTTTCACACACATTTTGGTCATATAATGTAAATACTGTGGAATGAGTTTATTCTAATTTGGTATAGGCCTATTTTGTTCATTGTTCTGGCTTGAAGTCTAAGGACAGGAGTGAGTAACGTTATAATGTTCAATTATTTGATGATGAGTATGGGGGTGGGATTAAGTACGTTTTTCTTTCTCCCACTCCTTTTCGAGTGTAAATGAATGGTTTTGGAATTTTTGAACTTGCCTGTAAATGCTTGAAATAAACAATAAATTAAATGAAATATGTATTGATTGATATGTATCTGTTAATGAGTCTGTTACCTGTAGACTGTCTTTGTTCCTTCAACATAAACATCTATTTGAGTCAAACAACTGATTCACTTCCATCATATCAGTGTTGAACATGAGTCGCTTTGGACTGTGATTAAAAAGTCAATGTTGTCAAAGTAAACAGCAGAGAAACAGGAAAACAATCTTCCATATGTAAAATATAGAGGTTTATATTATGATCAATGCTGATAAATCTCTTGGGAAAAGTTAAATGAAAGAGAAACTCATAGTTTCACGAAGTTTGATAAATAACAGTGATCGGAAACACTAGTTATTATGTTCAGTTAATGACAGATTTTGAGCAAAAGTTAATTTTTCTTCAGTTTTCTCTGTTTCTAATATAATAACCTGCAACTTTCATCTGAGTTTACATAAACATCTACATAATCAGTGAATTAAATTAACCCTTTCATGCACAGTGGTCACTCCAGTGGACAGTTCTTCTCCAGCTGTTCTCTTGTATATTCATGGGTTTAGTTGTTTTAGTTCCATATCAGCCAACACAGCGAACACTTATGCACCATCCCATAATACACTGACATTCAGACCATTACTGTAACTTTGCTGTTTTTGATAAACCTGATCTGCACTAACATGTTTAAGTGTAAATCAATTGTTATTTGTTAGACAAGAAGGTTTTTTTTTTTGCATATTATCTCCATGAAGTGAGTAATTACTAGCATTAGAATATGTTAAAATGTGAGAAGACATCAGATTAGCAGCATTAAAAAATGTTTTTATTTTATTGTTTTCATATCCCTCTCTGATATTGAGTTTTAAACACGTTTCTTTACTTCAAAAATTAAATGCACGGATATTTTTGTAACTCTATAGAAAAAAAAAACTCGATCGCATTGTTTTTTTCATGCCTAAGGAGGAATAAAAACACTGAAGAAAAAAATCTTGACTAAGGTTCTCACAATTCATGCATGAAAGGGTTAAAAAAAAAAAGATTTACACTGAAAAAATGCAAAAATATAAAGGATAATAATAGAATAAGTCAGTGGTTTCCCACCTTTTTTGGCTCATGACCCCATTTTAATATCACAAATTTCTGCCGACCCCACACATTCAAAACTGACATATTTTTCTCTTGCAGATGTCTTATCAGTGAAAAAATCTTTCCATTCTCTGTTCGGTCCAGTTTGGACTGTGTCCGGGCAGGCTGAAGCGTACTAAGGCATGTGGTCACATGATCAGGTAAACCAAGATACGCCCTCTCAGATGTTTTATCCTGCCTTTTATTTGAACTTGAGTTTTATAGGAAAAATGTATGTTGTTTTAATCATAATGAAATATATATTGAATCATTAGAATTTTTTTTTTTTTATTAGTAATTTATTTACTTTTTTGTTTATCAATTACTAGAAATTTCAGGCGACCCCACGGTTGAAAAACACTGGAATAAATGTGGATAAATAACTTAAGAAAAGTCAAATATAGAGAAAAAATATTTTGGAGGAGCCACAAAAGTAGCCCCTGGGTTTTTGTGGGTTAATGTTCAACTGGTGAACAAGTCTGAAAAACAACCCCTGACGACATCGTTTGTTTTCCGTCCTCCATCTATCATTAATGCTTTGGTGTTTATGTTTAGGTCACTGGAACCCTTTGTGTGAACGGGCTCATTAAGCTGGTACTTTTTTCACCAAAAAATCTTCTGTCTCCTCAGAAGTGTGTGACCTCTTTCTATCTCGGGCCAAATGTCACACTCCAAATGAGGGCCTCTCGGTTAATAACTCCGATGAGATGCATTTTAAGTCCCCCTTTAGTCGCCTTTTGATCTCCGGTGCTGCGTTCAACAGGACTAAAGCTGGGACCGTTTGTCATAGCCAGGGGCGCTGGGAAGTGGCGAGACGGGGGCCCCGCCATGAAAATCTGACTGTCAACGTGCCCTCCTCAATTTATTAAGCAGCCCTCAGAGCGCCGAGCTGGGATTTTGACCCTGATAATACGAAGCCTAGGGGGGAAATGGCATCGAGAAGCAAGCTCCACATCCTGTTGTGCTGCGGTCAAAATGAGATGCTAATTAATTACCATTGGCATCTTTAGCAATGCGTGTCAGCTCCTATTTGGTGTATCAATCTGTTACGGGATCAAACCGAGGCGCGAGAGGCCGTCGGTGGTTCCTTCGCATACAATACCTTCGCCATGAGGTCAGCGCCGAATGACTGTGACCCGTAATAAGAGTTAAGTCGCCCCTCGGCTACACATTAGCATAATGAATCTGATCATGTTATGGATCAATAACAACGCAGCAAACAGCGGCTGAAGTCTGTCCCTTCAAACCCTCCAAAGTCTGATCATTTGTATCATGAGTCACTTCATATTCCAGCTGCAGATATTTGGGATTACAAGGAAATATGTGCAAGAAGAGCAAAAAAATAGGACCAGTGGCCCTGTAGTTTACCGGCCAAATTCAAAGCTTTGGGAAATGGATCCAGACGCCATTTATTCTCACCCAGTTCTGTGATGTGTATGGTGTACGGCATGTTTCTTTTAAAACTCTTCTTCTTCTCTTGTTGTAACATCCATCAATAGGGTTGGGTATCATGGCCAATCGATTTGATTCAGTATTAATTGATTGATTAATGATTGAGTAATTTAGTGATACCAAAGTACAATTTTGAGTTGTAACCTGATTATTTGACTACCGCAGTCATGCAACACATCAATACTGGGATCAATATTGATATTAGAAAGGAAATAAATCTGACATTTCAGCAGGAAGTAGCTGAATGTGCTCTTAAATAATGAACAGGACAGAAACATTCCCATGTTTGTACAGTGGATCACAACGGACTTTGTCACCTTTATTCTGCTTTATGGCTGGAGGCTTCTACTCACTTTGGGGGGGGGGGGTGCACGCACTCCATGAATGTTGGTGGGGGGGTAGCGTAGCGGTCAGACATTGTCGCTTTCCTCTTCTTCTAACTCCATACTCAGCCATAGGTGACAGTATGGATCCAAGTTATTATTCCAAGAACGACCGGCTTCTGCGACTCGCCAGGCGGTCAGTTCCTTCACACTGCGGGTTCGAGTTTCAGGCCAGAGAACCTCCAGCGGAGGGGGTTTCCCCACCGCATCTTTTCTGCGTCTTTTTCGCGAACAAGACCAAGTCTTCCACAGGGGTTCGCAAGACGGAGCGGCCTGCAGGTCCGCGTACTCCCAGTCCTGCTCTGAAAAATGGATCTCATCCACTATTAATCGATTATGCAAAATTAAAATGAGATCGATCTAAGATCGATTAAATCGATTTTTTTACCCAGCCCTATCCATCAACATCCGTTTTTCTGTTCATGTGACTAGTTGTGGAAAAAGATATTTCCATTGCACTTTTGCATGATATGCCATTTACGCTAGGCCCCAAAAACCACCTCTTGCCAGCGCAAAAACTTTTAAGCGGGAAAACGAGAGTTTTGGTGAAATTGTCGTTTTTCCGTTTGATGCGCAAGTTATATTTGCTCAATTTGAGGATCAATGGAAAAGCGACTAATGACTGATCTATAAATGGTTAATAACGTATTTTAGTGACGAAAAAAAAAAAAAAAATTTGGCCTCACGATTCTTCAGTTACAATCTTTGGAACATGGTAAAAAAAAAAAAAAAAAGGTAAAAATTAACACAAATGAGTTGTAAAGGAACAGGTTTAAGTCAATATTCACGTCTTTAATCCATTCAACATAATCCAGCTAATTTCCTCCACTTTGTTCTTCTGGATCGCTCATTTATAGTGTGAATAATCCAATCCAAGAGTTAAGTCGCCCCTCGGCCACATATTAACATAATGAATCTGATCATGTTATGGATCAATAACAATGCATCAAACAGCGGCTGAAGTCTGTCCCTTCAAACCCTTCAAACTCTGATCATTTACATCATGAGTCACTTCATATTCCAGCTGCACATATTTGGGATTATGTACAAGTGGACACGTCACAAGAGCAAAATTCAGCAGCAGTGCAGTATTGGTTTTTTTACTTTAATACTGTAATTTACGAGCACTTTCCATTATTCGTCTTCTTTTCAAGATTTATGAAATTGATTTTTATAAACACTTGGCAGCCACTGACTACAATTCAATTTACTTCACATCTCTGGAAGTTTACTTATTTTCCGACCGTGCATTTGGGAATTAATTAAAATACACACACACATATTGTTAGCTGTATACAAAGAACAGCGTGGATATTTCAACTGCCACGTCCTCCACGTTGTTGAAATGGGCGTATTTATGATTGTTGAAGGTTCAATGTGGAGAATTTGTGGAGAAGTTTGTGTTGAAGTCTGTGTTGCGATAAGAGCCGGCTGTTTCTTATGTTAGCTGAGTGTATTTTATGCTAACGGTAGCTAGTGTTGTCGATATAGAGGAGCAGATTTGAAGCATTCGATAGAAATTCAATGAAAATGAAATGTATTCAATTTTAGCAGAGAAGCAAACAGAACAGTGATATTAATTATTACAATTATTGCTGTTATTTAAGCAACTGAGACAGTGGAGTTTAGAGAGTCGGCCAACATAAACAAATGAACTAAACTCCAAAACAAACCGCACAAACCCAGTGTGTCCATCCACTGTCATTGATCCAACTCCACTGGTTTTACTGGTGAATCAATGTTGTAGAAGATGATGATGTTTCCACGGTAACTACAGAGCCTCTGAACATCCAAATGGGTCATATCTGATAACCATGAAAAGACGACAAACTGTATTTTACATCAGTTATTTACATGGATTAATAGGACTAATGGATCTAAAGTTATTAAACAGTTTATATCAGTAGATGGTTTTAGTTTTTGAGGGTTAACAGACTAAATACAGAGTTCTAGATGTTATGGAACGATGAACTCTGCTCATTTTTCAATTATTTTACTTATTTTCTCCTCACTTTAGAAGCATTTGTTCACTTTTATGTCGTATTTCAAGGTTTTTTTGTATTTTTTCCCCCTATTTTCAAGTATTTTACTTATTTTCTCCTCACTTCAGAAGCATTTGTGCACTTTTATGTCATATTTAAAGGTTTTTTGGTAATTTTTCCCCTTATTTTTCAAGTATTTTATTTATTTTCTCCTTACTTTAGAAACATTTGTTCACTTTTATGCTGTATTTCAAGGTTTTTTGGTAATTTTTTCCTTATTTTTCAAGTATTTTACTTATTTTCTCACTTTAGAAGCATTTGTTCACTTTTATGTCATATTTTAAGATTTTTTGGTAATTTTTTCCTTATTTTTCAAGTATTTTACTTATATTCTCCATTCTTTAGAAGCATTTGTTCGCTTTTATGTTGTATTTCAAGGTTTTTTGGTAATTTTGTCCCTTATTTTTCAAGTATTTTACTTATATTCTCCATTCTTTAGAAACATTTGTTCACTTTTATGTCGTATTTCAAGGTTTTTTGGTATTTTTTTTCCTTATTTTTCAAGTATTTTACTTATTTACTCCTTACTTTAGAAGCATTTCTTCACTTTTATGTTGAATTTAAAGGTTTTTTTTGTAATTTTTTCCCCTATTTTCAAGTATTTTAATTATTTTCTCACTTTAGAAGCATTCTTTCACTTTTATGTTGTATTTCAAAGGTTTTTTTTAATTTTTTTTCCCTTTCTTTTTCAAGTATTTTACTTATTTTCTCCTTACTTTAGAAGCATTTGTTCAGTTTTATGTCATATTTCAAGGTTTTTTGGTAATTTTTTTCTTATTTTTCAAGCATTTTACTTATTTTCTCCTCACTTTAGAAGCATTTGTTCACTTTTATGTTGAATTTAAAGGTTTTTTGGTAATTTTTTCCTTATTTTTCAAGTATTTTACTTATTTTCTCCTCACTTTAAAAGGATTTGTTCATTTTTATGTTATATTTCAAGGTTTTTTGGTAATTTTTTCCCCTATTTTCAAGTATTTTACTTATTTTCTCCTTACTTTAGAAGCGTTTATTCACTTTTATGTCATATTTCAAGGTTTTTCGGTAATCTTTTCCTTATTTTTTAAGTATTTTACTTATTTTCTCCTCACTTTAGAAGCATTTGTTCACTTTTATGTCATATTTCAAGGATTTTTGGTAATTTTTCCCCCTATTTTCAAGTATTTTACTTATTTTCTCACTTTAGAAGCATTCTTTCACTTTTATGCTGTATTTCAAAGTTGTTGGTTTTTTTTTTTTTTAAATTTTTTCCTTTATTTTTCAAGTATTTTACTTATTTTCTCTTTACTTTAGAAGCATTTGTTCAGTTTTATGTTTATTTCAAGGTTTTTTGGTAATTTTTTCCTTATTTTTCAAGTATTTTACTTATTTTCTCCTCACTTTAGAAGCATTTGTTCACTTTTATGTCATATTTCAAGGTTTTTTGGTACATTTTTTATGGGTTAAGATGCTTCTACAATAAAATCCTCTAGTTCGGGATCAGAATAAATGCCAAACTGCTAAACTAAAAACCTCAGCTGAATTCTGTCTTAACTGTTAATTACCAAATGACAAACCGACCATGTTTGCCTGCTTTACATTAGCGTTATATCGCATTTACCTCAAAACCCTGCTTGGCGGTGGTACATTCTCGTAGTCTTGTTAAATACTTTGGCATTTATTTGAATATTTTCTTAATTCATTTACAGTGTTATGAGTGATGTCCGTGTAAAATACATGAATAAATGTGTGACCGGAGGACAAATGGAAGAGAAAACGTAGTGTAAACAAATTAAGCTAATGCCCGTGTGGCCCGATAGCCTCTACTGTATACAGAACTAATGGAAAATGTACAAAGAGGAGAAAATTAATCCAATAGGTTGACCAGGTTCCTATTTCATCAAGAGGCCAAGAGTAGCAGCAACAGTCATTAAGCAGAGATAATAAGCACAAGGTCAGGAGATTTCTGAATTATCTCCCCTTCTCCCCACTGTTCTGTCAGACTCCTATGAAGCTGTGTTCAAGAGCGAGCTCACGTTAATCAGCGCTTTAATTGCCACTTGCCTCGGAGTGTTTGGGGAATAAGGCCAATTTCCCGAGTCCCTTCAGCAGGATGCAGACAGGTTTTTGGAAAGAAAGAGGTCTGTTAGTGCAGATCACTGTCACAGGAAGGAATCTATTCCTCTAATAGAATTGGACGGTGTGAAGGTAATAATTTAATCCAGTGAGTAACTTTTAGCTCCACATATTCGTCCCAGTTTATTGCGATTTTACTACTTTTAAGTAATTGGTGCCGTTTTTAGGTGTACTTGTAAAGGTAGAAGTGCTAAAAGTCATTTTCTAAAAGATTCGCCTGATTTTGACAAAGTTTCCAGATGGAAGTAGGTAAAAAAAAAACGTAACTATCACTTCTGTTAACGCACAAAAACATAATTAGATAGATAGAGAAGTCTTTATTGTCACTGCACAACACTGGTCAACAACAAATTTATTATTTTTTAGGATAATTTTGGTGTGCTGAATCCAAAAATCACATTAATTTTGTTCAATCAGGTCAACTTTCTGAACTATGCTACATATTGGCTTTTTAACATTTTTGCTTACATTTATGGGCATTTTCACATCATATGATACAAAATTCTTTCAGATTTCTTGCAATAAATGAGTTCTGAAGATTTTATTTTTGCCAATTTATGATTGTTTTTTTTTTTTTTAATATTACAGTTGAATGAAATGGCTTCGACTAGAAGATCTTGCAAAAATAAGCCTGACGTATTCTGCTACATCTGCGGTGAATACACCATTGTACCTAACAGGAATCCTGTTAGAAAAGGATTTTTTTTCTCTTAAAGCCTATTTTGGGTGAGAACTATATAAAAAAATCAACTGATAAAGTCACAAAAATGTAATCAATTTTGTGAGAAGATCAAATTTTTCAAAATCAAATTAGCAAAAAAACCTGACCTGATTGGGAAAAACAGATGTCATTTTTGGATTTAGCGGTGCAAAATGGTCCGAATTCAGTTGAAAAAACCTGGACAACTTGCAGAAAACATTTTTTTTGTAACCCAGTGTAATAATAGATCATCATGGCTCTTGTCAAGCCCTTTACTGTCTAAATTAAATAACACGGAGAACTGAGGCTGTAATTGCCACAAAAGGCGGACCTACACCATATTAAATTATATTTTGTTGATTTTTTTAAGGTGTTTCCATTATTTTGTCCAACCCCTGTATTTTCATAATTCAATTTTGATTGCACTAACACAAAGGGGGGAAAAAAATGGAGTCGTCATTATTTACAAGCTATTATGCTATTGTTTTAGCGGTCCGGCCCACTTGAGATCAATTTGGGTTTAATGTGGCTCCTGAGCTAAAATGAGTTTGACACCCCTGTTATACACTGTAAGCCCGGAATTTGTATTTACTAAAATGCTTTAATTACAATGCACTTAAATGATTTCAGTTTTATGATGTTACTATAAAATGTTCAGTATATTCTACTAATTTGTAGACATAGTTGAAAGTATGAAAAAGTTGAAGTTGAATGGAATTAAATCACTAAGTTTTAGTCATGACCACACCTTTTTATCTTCGCATTGCATTGTGGGTATTGGGCCTGTTGTTGAAAATGTGTTCTTTTTCTGTGCAGGGGTTCAGCGGGGTTGTGGTGTTCGTGTTAATTTGGATTTAATGTGTGTATGGCAGTGTTTATTGGCCTTTTTGTGTTTGTTTTTGTATTTTTGTAGAGCTGCACCATGAGTCAGAGCCAGAGGAAGAACAATGGGTTTACTGTTCATCTAAAACTGCTATTGTACAATGGAAATCTTAATGTTTTGTCAAATTAAAAGCACTTCCTGTACTGACAAATGACATTGACCAAACGTCCATTCATGCTACAATATATTAAGTTGAATAATTTCATAACTATTTTGGTCAGGAATAGGATTTTGTGTTTGATTATCTTAAAAAAAGTTTAGTCAATGATAAATTAATCTGGCTGCAATTGAGAAAATTAGTCAGTGTAAGCTAAAATGCTGAGTTGAATGGTTGATTTTACAACAGATTTAAAGTACAAATAACTTGTCTTTTAGTGTTTTCTACTTAATAGTTCAAGTTCAATACTTTTAGCATTAAAGTTGAACCTTCTTAAACCAACTGATTAGTCGACCATTACTCAAATCATTTAAGTACAATCACTTGCCACCAATTTTTGGAGTGAACTCTACTTATCCGGGCTTACAGTGTAGACAGTCAACGGAATTGACTGCGTAATAAATCTCCGATCAAACTGTTAGCCAGGTTAAGTTCGCACAATAACTTTAGCGCTAATATGTTTTCATTATTATTTAAAGTCATTTCTAATGCTTTTTTTTCTGTTTACCCTTACATACATTAGAGCCTAAATAACCTAGTTGGAGATGTACTGAGGTTTCCAGAGCCTCCTGTTCCATTAGCGGTATTATCGCTGTAAGTACGTCCGTGTAATCTCGAATGCGCTCGTGTGTTGATTGTTTAACGCACATTAAACTCAGTTGTCTGCATCGCTACGTAATCTTACACATAATTCTGTGTCCTCATGCAGTCACTTCTATTTATCTGAATTAAACAAGGTTTGGGTGTCTTGTCTGTTCCCAGCGATCCCATTGGTTTAGCATCTCCTAATATTATTGCATTATCCAGCGAGGGCGAACGGTGCATCCCTTTAATAACTCCATGTCAATGTGATTAATGGACATTGGTTAATAAATTTCCTGTAATTAAGTGTCCACCTGCAGCTTGCCTGGAATCAATTACCTTTTTGTTTATGCAATTTCCTCGAGGTATTTAGTTATGTGCTTCCATTATGGAGTTGTAAGATAATATCTGCTTATTCTGCTAATTCCCGCGTTACCTTATGTGACATAGCGGACTAAAAGCCTGGAGCAAAGAGCAGAGTCGAGCAGATGGATCGCAACCAGCGCTGCACTCATGCGCTCATACTTCACGGCCTGAGTGAGTGATGTTTGCTGCCGGTAGGGGAATAATGGAAGGTATTCTTATAGTTTATTTAAGTGTTTACCCTCAGTCAGTCTCATTGCAAGTATGTGAACGTACGTTTGCGTGCAAAGCAATGAATAAATAAATAAATGAGCGATCATCAGTAATAATTAGTCATTAATTAACGTCTTTGCTTTTACACAGGCGACGCATCAGTTTCCTGTATAAAGTTTTATATCATGTCTTGTTGACTGTCAGACTTAATTACTATGTCACAGGGACGATTTTGCAATTCAGATGCAACAGAACGCACTTTCCTCACTCGCTCCGAGTCGACACACAAATGGAAGGAAACGTGTCAAAGCGAAGGCGAACCAAGTCTCAAAATGCTAAAATATTCTATGTGCAAATGCAAATCCGTGAAAATCTCACCTATTTTTAATTTTTTTTTTTTTTCATAACGAGCTTCAAATGTGGAGTAACACCCTGAAGTTCATGAATTTAAGATCATAACGAACTGCTGGAATGTGTCCAAGTTAATGGATCCATGTTGAGCCGCATTCTGTAATAAATTCCCATTATGTAATAAAAGTTCAAAATGTAATAAGAATGTCACGTCATCTTGTAATAAAGCCGCATTATGTAATAAACTGACGCATTTTGTAATAAACTACCTCAATGTATTATGTAGTAAATTTTTTCGCATTATGTAGTAAGTTATTACAATTTGAGAAATTTATTACAAAATGTACTTGACACATTTTTATTTTCCGGAAAATGTAATGTGCTAAATTCATCTTTAAACTGTGTGGTTAAAGTTCTGATTCCATTACCTGTAGCTCCTGTGACTAATTTCTACTAAATTGCTCTGAAATTATATTAATTTGGATTGTTATTACATCATGAACCATGTTATTACATTTTTTTAAAATAAGAATGACTTTTTCAACAAAATATATCATTAATTCAACATAAACCCAGTGTGTCCATCCACTGTCACTGATCCAACTCCATGGCTTTTACGAGTGAATCAATGTTGTAGAAGATGAAGTTGTTTCCATGGTAACTACGGAGTCTCTGAACATCCAAATGGGTCATATCTGATGACCATGAAAAAACAACAAACTGTATTTAACACCAATTATGTCCATGTATTGATAGGATTAATGGATCAACAGGTATTAAACAGATGGTTTGGGTCGACGTTGGACGTTTTGGGTCTTTGAGGGTTAAATGAACAATGCAATTAACTTTGTAAGTAGTACAGTTACTCAGTATAAATATATCAAAACAATGAAGTTCTTTTCCCCCTAAAACAAACAAAAAATGAAAAAAAAAACATATGGAAGGAGAATGTAATTTTATGATGACTGAGATTTATTCAGATATGACTTAAGCTCAACTACATGTAAATCACAAGAAAAAATGACTTTTTCAGTCAAATATATGATTATCATTTTTAATAATGACTATTCCTGACTGTTTTTGTGCATTTTGCTGGCTATTTAATACTTTTTCCTTGATTTTTGTTGGTTATTTTCTCCATGTTATATATTATTTTGTAGATCGTCTTATTCATTTTGGATCATTTTGTTATATTATTTCTTTTTATTCCTTATGTTGATTATGTTGTATATGTTTTACCAAAAAGTGACTTTTTCAACAAAATACATCATTAATTCAACATAAACCCAGTGTGTCCATCCACCATCACTGATCCAACTCTATGGCTTTTACGAGCGAATCAATGTTGTAGAAGATGATGGTGTTTCCATGGTAACTACGGAGTCTCTGAACGTCCAAATGGGTCATATGTGATGACCATGAAAAGATGAAAAACTGTATTTTACACTAATTATTTACACATAATTAAAGGATTAGTGGATCATCAGGTATTAAACAGTTTTGGTTTCAGTCACTAGTGGTTGTTTGGGGTTTTACGGGTTAATTTCGTCTTTCTCTCTTTGCTCTTCCATCAGTTCATTCCCTTATTACTATTCGTATTATCACCTTTAAGTGTTTTGTGAACTTTTTGGTGGAATACTCCTTTAAAGGCCTCAAACACCTCATCCATGTATGTTGTTACTGAAGGGAAATGTACAAAACATGTGGCTCTAAGTGCCAATTTGTGTGCCACAATTTTTCCAACATTTATCGGAGCTTTTTTTCTTTTTTTTTCTTTTCAGCCACTATTTCTGGTGCCTAAAAGAATCTTGTAATTACTTTCCATTTCAACTCTGTCCATGGACTGTTATTACTAGGTTAGTAGATTGGCTTCGGTGTAGATTTCCTCCCATATGTTCTGTGGTATGTCCATATTCATTTTGGTTTCAAATCGTCCTTTTATCCGTCACGTTTGTCAGGAAACTGAAATTCCTCTCTTCAACATTAAGTCCTCATGCTCCGACTAATGTAAAGGGGATGTCGAAACTGTACAGAACATTCTTATACTGCAACAAAAACTGCATTTTTAAGAGGTTACACGCGCTATAAAGTTCATGACACTTTGCACGCATGCTTTAAGTGGCGTAAACTTTTAGATTTTATGGCTGTTGTGTGTGGCTGTAGTAAAATGGCTCAATAGCAATGAGGTTTTAACTAAATGAAATCAGGTAGGAACATAAATCAGGGCCAGACATTCAAAAAAAAAAAAAAAAAAAATATATATATATATATATATATATATATATATTGGAGCCATACCCTATGTTCAATGGGAATTCCACCAATTTGGTATAAAAATGCAATTGCACTTAAGTGTGATCAGTCTTATGTAAAGAGATTTGCAATGACATATTAAAATTGTGATTTTTATTGCCAAATATTGTTACTGTGGAGACACACTGTAAGACCGGATAGTTGAGTTTACTTAAAAAATTTCAGGTAAGTTGTTGCCTTAAAAAATGTAACTAATGAGTAATGAAAACTTGAGCGTATTAAACTTAAATGCTTGATTTGAATGGAATTGCTATTTTAACCCTTTCATGCATGAATTATGAGAACCTTAGTCAAGATTTATTTTTTTTTCTGGAGTGTTTTTATACCTCCTTTGGCATAAAAAAAAAAAAAAAAAATTGCGATTGAGTTTTTTTTTTTTCATGGAGTTGCAAAAATGTCCATGCATTTAATTTTTTAAGTAAAGAAATATGTATTTAAAACCCAATATCAGACAGTAAAATGAAAACAATGAAATAAAAACATTTTTAAGGCTGCTAATTTGATGTTTTCTCACATTTTACCATACTCCAATGCTAGTTATTACCTCATATAATATGCAAAAAAACAACTCTTTTTGTCTAACAAATAACTGATTCACACTTAACCCTTTCATGCATTGTGGTCACTCCAGTGGACAGTTCTTCTCCAGCTGTTCTCTTGTATATTCATAGGTTTTATTGTTTTAGTTCCATATGAGCCAACACAGTGGACACTTATACAACATCCCATAATACACTGAAATTCATACCATTACTGTAACTTTGCTGTTCTTGATAAACCTGATCTGCAGTAACATGTTTAAGTGTAAATCAGTTATTTGTTAGACAAAAAGGGTTGTTTTTTTGCATATTATATGAGGTAATAACTAGTATTAGAGTATGTTAAAATGTGAGAAAACATCAAATTAGCAGCCTTAAAAATGTTTTTATTTCATTGTTTTCATTTTACTTTCTGATATTGGGTTTTAAATACATATTTCTTTACTTAAAAAAATTAAATGCATGGACTTTTTTGTAACTCCATGAAAAAAAAAAAAAAAACTCGATCGCATTTTTTTTTATGCCTAAGGAGGTATAAAAACACTCCAGAAAAAAAAAATCTTGACTAAGGTTCTCATAATTCATGCATGAAAGGGTTAAACATGTCACTGCAGATCAGGTTTATCAAGAACAGCAAAGTTATAGTAATGGTATGAATTGCAGTGCATTATGGGACGTTGTATAAGTGTCCACTGTGTTGGCTCATATGGAACTAAAACAATGAAACCTATGAATATATAAGAGAAGAGCTGGAGAAGAACTGTCCACTGGAGTGACCACAATGCATGAAAGGGTTAAGTACCACACACTAAATACCAAGTTAATTTAACTTAAAATTTGTTGCAGTGTCAATTGCTTTGTACAATCATTAGACTTAATATCATCAGGTCATTTTACTCAATCACAAGTTCATTTAAATTGAAATCAGTTGCAATAAGTGTCATTCACCAGTACAGGAAGTGCATTTAATTTGACAAGGCACAAATATTTCTATTGTTCAGAAACAGTTTTAGATGAACAGGAAAGCTATTGTTTGGCCTATGGCTCTGACTCATGGTGCAGCTCTACAAAAATACAAAAACAAACACAAAAAGGCCAATAAACACTGCCATACACACATTAAGTCCAAATGAACTCTAACACCACAACCCCGCTGAAACTCTGCACAAAAAAAGAACACATTTTCAACAACATGCCCAATACCCACAATGCAATGCAAAGATAAAAAGGTGTGGTCATGACTAAAACTGAGTGATTTAAACCCATTCAACTTCAACTTTTTCGTACTTTCAACTATGTCTACAAATTAGTAGAATATACGGAACATTTTATGGCAATGTCATAAAACGGAAATCATTTAAGTACATTGTAATTAAAGCATTTTAGTAAATACAACTTCCGGGCAAACGATGTTCTGATAGAAATGACTCAATAGTGGTCGCCAACAAAATTAAGACATGAAGCCCCCAAATTCGGTGTCATCTAGGTGAGCTAAACCTAACAGGTACACATTAGGTCCAGACTTCCCAAAAAAACAAAAAAAAACAAAACAATCATACAATCTCTAAATTGTAAATTACATATAATACTGTCACAATTGCAGTTATTTTTCTCAAGAAATTTCAGGTTGTTCATCTCATTCACATTTTTTTAAAGGATAGTTTGAACATTTACATATTTAAGGAATTGCGGAGGTTATGTTTTTATTGGGGTTTGTCTGTTAGCAAGATATTTTAAAAAGTTATGGACGGATATTGATGAAATTTTCAGGAAACAAATGATTAAATTTTGGTGGTGATCGGGGGGATTATGATGAAATTTTCAGGAAATGTCGATACTGGCACAAGGAACAAATGATGACATTTTGGTGGTGATCGGGGGGGAGGGGAGACTGATCTGCCTTGGCGGAGGTCTGCTTCTCTAGTTTCAAAATGGAATTATAGTGTTTTTTTAATCTCTAAAACAAAGACAAAAGTTTGGATTTGACATTATTTCTAAGTTATGTTATTATGTGACTGGTCTGATCCACTTAAGGTCATATTGGTCTGAATGTGACCCTTGAACTTCAATGATTTTAACATCTTTGACTGTAAATAAGTTCAGTCTCAGTTCTTCATTTCACAAACTCCTCCCATGGGAGTGTTTGGACTGATTGGCGGGCTGGTTTTGGCCCACGGGCCGTATGTTTGACACCCCCGCTGTACAAAGTCTGAAGCCAGCCAATGATTTTTGCTCTGTTACTGAATATAAGTGTCTTCTGAAGCTTTACAAGTTACCCAAAAACAACCAAACGACTGTGATCAACAGTTGGAGGTTAATGGGAAATGGCAGTAATCTGAAGAACGCCTTCATTTTTCATCCTGAAGTCGTGATGAGACGAGGAAGCGCCACAAATAACAGGGTTAAAGTTCACTTCAGTCTCCTTTCCGCCAACATGTACTCCACTGTCGCTACCTAAAATGTGAATTCTTACTCAACACATTTGTTTGCTCCGTCAGGCGGTCGTACGGTCGTGAAATCAGATGACTCATTAGTGCAACAAGGGTGACCTTTTCATGAGGGCGGTGACATGTGAGGAAGGTCACCGTGGTTAAATGGCACACCCCTAAGTGACTGTCAATCAAACGGCTGCCACTGTGTCACCTCCCTGTCATCGCGCAGCAAATATTATGCAAGGATGCTCGGCTAAATTAACCTTCCACAGCTGGTGCGTACAGCGCCGCTTGACGCGCTTCCAGATTTGTCAAGAGGAAAGTTCCTAAATGTGTGTGTTTCCCAACAGTCCTCCCAGGTTTTCCCTGGATCATCTGTGGACCTACCGCTGTGGTCCTGCTCCTCTGCCTCCATCAGCATTATTCATTTACACATATCGTTGTGATAGTGTTTATTGTACAGTTACATAGATGGTACCGCTTTCTATTATCGGTACTAACAGTTACAGTAGTAGTATACACACTGTTAGTACTTGTATTTATAGAAGCAGTATTAACAGTTATGGACATTTGTTCCAGTTACTTCACTGAATGACGCAGGATATCCTTCCTGCCTGTGGCCGTCAGACTGTTCAACTCCACCTTAGAACCACAAAATTATTATTATACACAAAACACTATTTTTGCACACTTATGGAGAATTAATTCAAGTATCATATTGATAACATACTGTCCACCAGTTCATATTATACAAACTGCTGTTCTAATTTTTTTATCTTAATAGAGTGTTTATATAGACCTGGATACCTCCGTAAGTGGCAGAAAATGGAGCTGTTGGCTGTCTATATATATTAGGCCTGTAATGGTACACAAAACTTTCGGTTTGGTGCGTTTTCGGTTTTGAAAGCCACAGTTCGTTTTTTTTTTTTTTTTCGGTTCAGTACGGGAAGAAAGAAAACCACTCAAAATGTCTTTAATGCATTTATGAATTTTTGAATAATCTACAGGGTGGGGAAGCAAAATGTACAATGAACATTTAGTTGTTTTTTCTCAGCAGGCACTACGTCAGTTGTTTTGAAACCAAACATATATTTATGTCATAATCATACCTAACACTATTATCCATACCTTTTCAGACACTTTTGCCCATATGAGTAATCAGGAAAGCAAACGACATAGAGTGTGTGATTTGCTGAATGCACTTGTCACACCAAAGGAGATTTCAAAAATAGTTGGAGTGTCCATAAAGACTGTTTATAATGGAAAGAAGAGAATGACTATGAGCAAAACTATTACGAGAAAGTCTGGAAGATACTATTAAAGAAGAATGGGAGAAGTTGTCACCCCAATATTTGAGGAACACTTGCGCAAGTTTCAGGAAGCGTGTGAAGGCAGTTATTGAGAAAGAAGGAGGACACATAGAATAAAAACATTTTCTATTATGTCCATTTTCTTGTGGCAAATAAATTCTCATGACTTTCAATAAACTAATTGGTCATACACTGTCTTTCAATCCCTGCCTCAAAATATTGTAAATTTTGCTTCCCCACCCTGTAATTGTGCTGCTATACATCAAATAGAAAATAAAATAAATAAAATATTACTAAATGTATTTTAAACATTAGGATTGCACTTTTTCCTGACAGGTAGTTTTGAACAAACAACAAAAATCTAATCACAGTTCTGTCAGTTCACATTCTGCAGAAAAATAACAAAAAAAAAAATTCCACATGAAGTGCAACATTAACAAGAGGACAAACTCATATTCTGTTTTAACAAACTGAAGAGCTACACTGACAACAAAATTAACCAAATTATTTCTTTTAGGATAGTGAACAAACTGTTTAGGACACTTTGTGTATTTGTATTTGTGTGTGTGCGCACAGGGTGCAATTTGTCAGAAACGTGGGGGGGGGGGGGGGGGGGGGGTTGTCGGAGCCGAGGGGGGTGCGGTCCATAACTAGGTTATAACAAGGGTTCTGTGCAGGATCCTACTTGTTCTTAGGATTGCTCGTTTGGACACAGATCTCTGATGTTGTTCCTGGTATCTGCTGGAGCCATCCCCTCAGCTGGGGGGGTCACTGCCCCTGGTGTCCCCATCACTACTGGTACCACTGTTACCTTCACACCCCACATTTTTTCTAGCTCCTCTTTCAGTATCCCTCCCTCTCTCTCTCTCTCTCTCTCTCTCTCTCTCTCTCTCTCTCTCTCTCTCTCTCTCTCTCTCTCTCTCTATCTATCTATCTATCTATCTATCTATCTATCTATCTATCTATCTATCTATCTATCTATCTATCTATCTATCTATCTATCCATCCATCCATCCATCCATCCATCCATCCATCCATCCATCCATCCATCCATCTCTATAGATACATATGTCGAGGCCCAAAACGGAATCTGGCCCGATTCAGAATCGGGCCGGCCCAGAATGGAATTCTATTCTAGGCCGGCCTAGAATGGAATCCTGCTGCTATAATGTTATTTTTATACCATGTTTAATGCAAATGATCCATAATTCCATAATTTGTCATAATTTTACATTTTCAGTCTTACATACCTTGAGTAACTATTGTCAATTTCAGTCGACTTCACTGTACCATATATTGGTGGGGAGTACCACTAGGTTCTATTTGTAAATAAAGTGTATTATAGTTTACAATTAAAATGTTGTTTGTTTCATTTTTTTCACATATTTGCAAATTCCATGTGTTGATTTTTGAAATAATTTAGATCATTTGCATTAAACATGGTTTAAAAATAACATTATAGCAGCAGGATTCCATTCTAGGCCGGCCTAGAATAGAATTCCATTCTGGGCCGGCCCGATTCTGAATTGGGCCAGATTCCGTTTTGGGCCTCGACATATATATACATACACACACTAGTGCGTTGAGAATGTGTCGTTCCTGTTTTTAACTTCACTTCCTGTCATGCAGCGTGGTACTGTGCTTCCTGTCAACCGTCATGGGCATAGCAACATGATTTGTAAGGCTACTGTATTCCAAAATGACTGATATCTCCAAAAATATTGATCCTATCAAGTTCCCGAGGTATTTAATGTGGAGATGGGACTATTCCTCAACTGTAGGTACCAAACTGGCCACTTAAACATGTCTACATTTCTCAGAACACTGCAGATACACACACACACTGAGACCTTCCAGTATTATGATATAGATTCTACTGGTCCAGGTACCAGGTACCAGACTCCAGGTTCTTTTACGTAATGGAAACACAAAAAAGGTCGAGTCGAGCCGGTACCATGCAGCGAAAATGCGGCAATAGATTTCCCTGGTCTGGCCCACCTGAGATGGAACTGGGCTGAATGTGGCCCCTGAAAGAAAAGAGTCTGACACCCCTGGGTTAAAGGGTTAGTCCGGTTTGGACCAGCTCTGAATGTAAGGTGTCATCTGATAACTTTTGTGACGATGTGATGCTATATGAATAAAATTCGATTGACTGATGATTACCTCCGCCAAGGAGGTTATGTTTTTGCCAGGGTTTGTTTGTCTGTCTGTCTGTTTGTCTGTCCGTTAGTGTGCAACATAACTCAAAAAGTTATGGACAGATTTGGATGAAATTTTCAGGGTTTGTTGGAAATGGGATAAGGAAGAAATGATTAACTTTTGGGGGTGATCCGGAAGAAATCCTGGATTCTGGATCACTTTGAAATTTTCGTTAACATTGTGGTAAATGGGGCCAAAATTTTCATTTCCCAATATCTCGCTTAATTATTGACCAAAACTCATGAAATTTAACTCAGGAATTGACAATGGGGTCCTCTATCACATTTCAAAGGCTGATCCGGATCTGATCCAGAAGGCGGATTTTATCTCAATTTATATAAAAAATGGGGGTGCCCTTACTTTTTGGCCTACTGTGCCTTTAATATTAAAGGTAGAAATTTCTGACAAGCGCCATTGTGTAGCTCAGTCAGTTCTGCATCGGGAGTATGCCACCGGATTTCATGTAGCTTTAATACTTAAGGAGCTAGATCCAGAAGAAAACCGCCATTACGAGAAATGTGATTTTCGTGAATAACTACTGAACTAATAAGGATGTAATTATGAATCCAGTTGCTAATGGTATGTTTTCATGGTCAAGGAATCTTAAAATATAGGTCAAATAAATATGGGACTAATATTTATGGTGGAAATCACAATATGGGGGAATTGTGCAAATCTCATGCAATTTGACTCAGGGATTTACAATGGGGTGTTCTATCAAATGGCAAAGACTGATCCGGATCTTTCAAAAAGTTATGGACAGATTTGGATGAAAATTTCAGGAAATATTGATACTGGCACAAGGAACAAATGATTAAATTTTGGTGGTGATCGGGGAGGGGGGCACTGATCTTCCTTGGCGGAGGTCTGCGCTCTCAGAGTGCTTTTCTAGTTTTTATGATGAATTTGTGCTTGAAAACTGCCCCTCAGGTTGTTTCCAAGTGGATTTGTTTTCCCAACCACCTGTAAGACTGGACCAGTTCAGAGCAAACCCATCCAGACGGCCAACAACTCCATTTTCTGCCACTTTCGGAGGTATCCAGGTCTGACATTCATTCGGCGTCGCTCCGCTTCAGGCCTCATCAAAACTAAGTGAAGGTGTGAGATTAGAAATTGCGTTTGTGCTTTTGTTCGGCTCTCTCGCGCCGTAGTGGAGCATTACCGGCTTCATGCCCTGACAAGAAGCGACCGCCGCCACTTGAGGTGAGTCTGTGCGGGAAATCAGTTTAGAAATTACTGTTGGTGGGAATAAACGTGGCACACATGAATGAGAAATAGATGTCAGTGTGCATTTCAGCAGCCAATCACTTGAGTAGGGCTCTCCAGGAACACAAGTGACAAGTAGGCAAATAATTGGAGTCCCTGTGTTCTGTTAAAATATGTGTATCGGTAAAATAGGAGCTCGGGAAGGTGCGCTTCAGACGGCACAACGCCGAACATTTGATCAATATGACGAGGCAGCCACTCGAGGGTTTCAGTCCGCCGCCAAAACAAGCAGCTCCAGTAATGACGGAACTATCAGAAGCATTTACTGCACATCAATCTGCATCCGAGTCAAGGAAGCCAATCTGATTCACACTGGGAAACTTTGGCACGCTGTCAGTTTAATTAACCCTGAAACACCCACAACCATTTATAGCACAACTTCCACATGGTTTTACGTCATTCTTGTATTTTCCAGCCAAAATCTGTTGTTTTTTTTTTTTTACTTTATCTAATTTACTGATTGTATAAATGTTCATGAAAGTTCAAAGTAAATTCAAAGTTTATTCGATCAAATCGGACTAAAGTGGCTTTTTCTTTTCTTTTCTTTTCTTTTCTTTTCTTTTAATGTCTCTGATGAAGGCCACAAACAGAAACACATTTAAGATTATTAACCCATAAAGATCCAGTGCTACATTTGTGGCACTTCTCAACCTTTATTTATCATCATTTATTATAAGATTATTCTTTGAATTTTGCATTTTTCACTATAAATCATGTATTTTCCGATATTTAATTTCCTGTATTTAATGCAGATGTGCATGAAAATTCAAAAAATGAAAAGGTTATTATATCAAAAGTGGCAAAACTGAAGAAAAAGTGTTTAGTTTGGGAACGTCATTCACTTATGAGCAAATAAACAGGAATATATCACATTCACAAATACAAAATACATACTTTTGATGCTGTTTTTAATGTCTTTTATGATGTCTCTGATAAAGGCCACAAACAGAAACACATCTAAGATTATTAACCCATAAAGATCCAGTGCTACTTTTGTGGCACTTCCCAACCTTTAAGTGATTTATCATCATTTATTATAAGATTATACTTTGAATTTTGCATTTTTCACTGTAAATCATGTATTTTCCTGTATTTAATTTCCTGTATTTAATGCAGATGTGCATGAAAATTCAAAAAATCAAAAAGTTATTCTATCAAAAGTGGCAAAACTGAAGAAAAAGTGTTTAGTTTGGGAACATCATTCACTTTTGAGTAAATAAACAGAAATATATCACATTCACGAATACAAAATACATACTTTTAATGCTGTTTTTAATGTCCTCTATGATGTCTCTGATAAAGGCCACGAACAGAAACACATCAAGCATTATTAACCCATAAAGACCAAGTGCTACTTTTGTGGCACTTCTCAACCTTTCTTAAGTGATTCATCACCATTTATTATAAGATTATTCTTTAAATTTTGCATTTTTCACTGTAAATCATGTATTTTCCTATATTTAATTTCCTGTATTTAATGCAGATGTGCATGAAAACTCAAAAAATTCAAAGGTTATTATATCAGAAGTGGCAAAACTGAAGAAAAAGTGTTTAGTTTGGGAAAGTCATTCACTTATGAGCAAATAAACAGGAATATATCACATTCACAAATACAAAATACATACTTTTAATGCTGTTTTTAATGTCTTGATGTCTCTGATGAAGGCCACAAACAGAAACACATCAAGCATTATTAACCCATAAAGACCAAGTGCTACTTTTGTGGCACTTCTCAACCTTTAAGTGATTTATTATCATTTATTATAAGATTATACTTTGACTTTTGCATTTTTCACTGTAAATCATGTATTTTCCTATATTTAATTTCCTATATTTAATGCAGATGTGCATGAAAACTCAAAAAATCAAACAGGTATTATATCAAAAGTGGCAAAACTGAAGAAAAAGTGTTTAGTTTGGGAACATCATTCACTTATGAGCAAATAAACAGGAATATATCACATTCACGAATACAAAATACATACTTTTAATGCTGTTTTTAATGTCCTCTATGATGTCTCTGATAAAGGCCACAAACAGAAACACATTTAAGATTATTAACCCATAAAGATCCAGTGCTACATTTGTGGCACTTCCCAACCTTTAAGTGATTTATCATCATTTATTATAAGATTATGCTTTGAATTTTGCATTTTTCACTGTAAATCATGTATTTTCCTATATTTAATTTCCTGTATTTAATGCAGATGTGCATGAAAATTCAAAAAATTCAAAGGTTATTATATCAGAAGAGACTAAACTGAAGAAAAAGTGTTTAGTTTGGGAACATCATTTACTTATGAGCAAATAAACAGGAATATATCACATTCACAAATACAAAATAAATACTTTTAATGCTGTTTTTAATGTCCTCTATGATGTCTCTGATAAAGGCCACAAACAGAAACACATTTAAGATTATTAACCCATAAAGACCAAGTGCTACTTTTGTGGCACTTCTCAACCTTGAAGTGATTTATCATCATTTATTATAAGATTATTCTTTGAATTTTGCATTTTTCACTGTAAATCATGTATTTTCCTGTATTTAATTTCCTGTATTTAATGCAGATGTGCATGAAAACTCAAAAAATTCAAAGGTTATTATATCAGAAGTGGCAAAACTGAAGAAAAAGTGTTTAGTTTGGGAACATCATTTACTTATGAGCAAATAAACAGGAATATATCACATTCACAAATACAAAACACATTCTTTTAATGCTGTTTTTAATGTCTTTTATGATATCTATTAACCCATATCAAACCAGTGCAACTTTTGTGTCAGTTGCCGAATGACTTTTTCTCTCTGTTTAACCTTTAAGTGATTAATAAGCATTTATTATGATATTATCTTCTGTATTTAGCATTTTTAACTGTAAATCTTCTATTTCCCTATATTTAATACAGATGTTCGTGAAAACTCAAGTAAATGGGAAGGTTTTAAAAAATCATAAAATATTTGAACGTTGACCTACTTTTCCCAAAATCTAATGAGATCTATTCTGGGTCGCTGGCAATCTACAAACCAGATTTGGTATGAATTGAACCAGTTCTTCTGCTGCTACAGTGTTAAACAAACAAACAAACCGAACCAAAAACAATTCATTTTCAGGGGGGTGGGGTAAAAAGTCAAAGGTTATTATATCAAAAGAGACAAAAGTGAAGAAAAAGTGACTTTTTAAAGTATATTAACTGAACATAAACTCTGTTTCCATCCACTGTCATTGATCCAACTCCATGGGTTTTACTGGTGAATCAATGCTGTAGAAGATGACGGTGTTTCCACGGTAACAACTTTTTTTTTTTTTAGTTCAGTTTGTGGCTTATTTTGTTTGATTTATTATTCCTTTTTGTTCATTTTATTCATTACTTTGGCAGTTTTGGTTCATTTTGTTGCTTATTTTATTCTTTTTTTTTACTTTATTTTAGTAAATTTCTTGCTTATTTTTTCCACATTATTTATCATTTTGTAGGTTTTTTATTCATTTTTGTTCATTTTATCCACTGTCATTGATCCAACTCCATGGGTTTTACAAGTGAATCAATGATATAGAAGATAACGCTGTTTCCACTGTAACTACGGAGCCTCTGAACGTCCAAATGGGTCATATCTGATGACCACGAAAAGACGACAAACTGTATTTTACACCAATTATTGACATGTTTTGATATATTTCAGATCAGTCGATGGTTTTGGTCACCAGTGGATGTTTGGGTCTTTATGGGTTAAAATATGGTGACGACCAAAGGATAAACTTCTGAACATTCTCACATGGTTCATAGTGATGCATTTAGGTTCAATAATAAAAAACTGAACAAAGGACAAACTCTGGTGAATCAATGCTGTAGAAGATGACAGTGTTTCAACTGTAACAACTTTTTAAAAAAATTTAGTTCAGTTTGTGGCTTATTTTGTTTGATTTATTATTCCTTTTTGTTCATTTTATTCATTACTTTGGCAGTTTTGGTTCATTTTATTGCTTATTTTATTCTTTTTTTACTTTATTTTAGTACATTTTTTGCTTATTTTTTCCACATTATTTATCATTTTGTAGGTTTTTTATTCATTTTTGTTCATTTTATCCACTGTCATTGATCCAACTCCATGGGTTTTACAAGCGAATCAATGATATAGAAGATAACGCTGTTTCCACGGTAACTACGGAGCCTCTGAACGTCCAAATGGGTCATATCTGATGACCACGAAAAGACGACAAACTGTATTTTACACCAATTATTTACATGTTTTGATATTTAAGTTTATACTTCTTCCTACTCCTTTTCGACCATGCAAAATTCAGACTTGTATGTGCTTGAAGGTAGATTCTGTCCATTTAAATGTTTTTTTTTTTTTTTTCTGTCTTAATTTGCTTTGTTTTGTCTTATTTTCTTTGCATGTTCGAAGTAAAATAAAATAAAATAAAATAAATATATTTTAGATCAGTCGATGGTTTTGGTCACCAGTGGATGTTTGGGTCTTTATGGATTAAAATATGGTGACGACCAAAGGATAAACTTCTGAACATTCTCACATGGTTCATAATGATGCGTTTAGGTTCGATAATAAAAAACTGAACAAAGGACAAACTCTCCAACTTAGAAACTGACCAATATGGCTCCGACAAATCAATCACTTAACAGTTATATGTACAAAAAAATGCTAATCAGACATGTTTATGCGCCACTGCAGCTTCTAATTAGTTTTTTATGCAAAATTCTGTTGCCTTCCCATCGTAACTTTCAGCGAATTCATCAAATGTTATTTTTTTCTAGAGATGCTTCTTTTAATTCTGCTCATTTAGAGTAAAATCTTTAAGTAGAAAAGGTTTTTTTTTTTTTCATTCTGTAGGAAATAACAGCTGACACATGTCACTTTGTCTGCACAGCAGGTTCAGTAATTGTGTTTTTCACATATCACAGTGAAGTTGAAGAAAACCAGACACCCATCAAGTCTGATAGGCAGCGTTTAATTGGTTCAAATATCAGCGCCAGAAATAGAGTCAGTCAGAAGAGAGAGAATTACATAAGTGTAATTTAGTTTGTTCTGGGTCAGCGGGCCTCGGCTCTCCGACGGTGCGACGTTAAAAAATGTGACAATTCTTGTTAAACACAGTGTGAACGATGCAGATCAGCAGGCAGGATTCAGCCTGGAGGTTACAGACGCATCCTCTATCACAGCTCCACAGATGACACTTTTTAATACGTCGAAATGCTCAAGATCGTGTTTTTGCTGCAGTTTGGCCGTTTGCATACAATAAATATAATTAAAACCGAACTCTGTCATTATGATGTTATTACGCCTCTAAACTCTGTGTTTATATGACCCATAAAATCCAATATGTCTCTGAAGGAAATTATCTGGGTCACATCAGAACTATGAGGACAGCAAAACCAATATGCAACATGCACTATGTGGACAAAAGTATGTGGACATGTTGAATTCAGGTGTTTTTCTAAAAAAAAAAAAAACAATAATGACAAATATCATAAAATAGCTTTATATTGGGTTAAATGTATTATTAAATTGTTATCTTTGCTTCCAAAACGCCTCAGAGGTTTGGACTTAAAGGTGCAGTATGTAGGAATTACGTTCTCAGTCATTCTAAAATGGCCTTGACTGTCACCAGACATGAAGGAATCCTGTTCATTTCAAATACTGATCTCACTGACAGTAGTAGTCCAGACAGAATATTTGCATTTGAAAAGCTCAGTGTCAGCCCCCAAATGATGTTTATGTTGTCACTGTGTGTTTTGGTCTGAGGCTCCGCCCATCTCCTGTCTGCCAATCACAGAGTCAGTAGCCTTTGAACATCCAGGTTACCAGTTCACACTGAGCTGCAGCTGGAATGTTTCTGATCACAAATGTGACCAGAAATGGGGTGGGGGGTACAGCAGGTATCTGTGCCGCTTGGGGGGGGGGGGGCGTGGTGGTAGCGATCTGTGCCACTTGTACACTTTGCAGAAGTGAAAGTGAAATTAAGGCTCATTTCCCTTTTCCCTATCGCCTGAATCTTCGCAAACATTCATTTGAGTGGGCAGGACGTTTGTCATGGCCTATTATATATTATACTTATGTAGAATAAGTCTGCTTATAATTCTTATTTTATCTTATTTTATCTTTTCTTATTTTACCTTATCTTATTTCATCTTGTTTTATCTTGTCTTAATTTAGCTTATTTCATCTTATTTTAGCTTATCTTATTTCATCTTATTTTATCCTGTCTTATTTTAGCTTATTTCATCTTATCTTATTTCAGCTTATTTTATCTTTTCTTATTTTAGCTTATTTCATCGTATTTTATCTTGTTTTATTTTAGCTTATCTTATTTCATCTTATTTTATCTTACCTTATTTTAGCTTATCTTATTTCATCTTATTTCATCTTATCTTATTTTAGCTTATCTTATTTCATCTTATTTTATCTTACCTTATTTGATCTTATCTTATTTCATCTTATTTCATCTTATCTTATTTTAGCTTATCTTATTTCATCTTATTTTATCTTACCTTATTTGATCTTATCTTATTTCATCTTATTTTATCTCTTATTTTATCTTTTATCTTATTTTATCTTATCTAATTTCAATATAAATTGTCGGGTTGGAACAGGTGGAACTGAGTCGACTAACATTACTTTCTTTGCAGCTTAGACACATTTAAACAACACAGTGAACAAGTTTATATCAACACAACTTAAGACCTACCATATCATGTTTAATACCTTTTAAAGTCCTTTTTTAAGGTATTAAATGCAGATTTGTAAATTCAAGACTTCTGAGACTTTTTAAGACCCTGCAGCAATTAGTACAATATGTTCTAGACAATATATTTTCAATAGGATAATTAAAGAAACAGACATAATAAGTGTGCAAAAATATTGTGTCTAATGATAATTACGTACACTTACATGGGGTTCCAATAAAGTTAATTAGTGAAGTAAAGCTAAAAGCAGAAGTGATTGGTTTTATTTTGGAGGTATGTGGATGACTTCAGGTTTTGGATGTTGTTCGAAGTCGTTAAATGTCACTTCCTGTTTCCACCGTCTGTGTGTATACAACAATCAGCGTGTTTGATGTCATTTCATGCTAAATTATATAATGGCTTGGAAAAAGTGAGCTCCGGTTCTTAACGTAAAGGGAACTTTCACTTGTTCCACACAGCTGTTGGGATGGTTCTGGACGGCGGCGTCTCCTTAAACTGGAAACCAGAGGCTGGGGTCGCCGTGGTGACAGTGAATTAACAGCTGACCGCGTGGCTTGGTGGGACTTTCCTGTTGGAGACGAGTCCAATAAATGAGCTTCATGCGAATGCGGGGTTTCCAGCCGTGAACCCCAAAGTCGGCCCATCCAGCGGTTGTTCCATTATTCACCGTCTGAGGAGCGGCTCGCCGAGGATCTGTCTGCACACGACGTGACATCAGCGCAGCCAGCGTCTACGCCGAGCGGCTTAACGAGAAACCGCCTTCACATCGGCTAATTAGAACTGTGGACGACACAACATGTGGGAGCTCTGATGGAGGCGGCGGGGGGGGGGGTTCCTTTAATACGAGCATGGCCAAAAATAAATGGACGCCCAAACATTATCCTAATAGTATCACTTTAAAGGGCTCATATTTAGCTAAACCCACTTTTATTAGTCTTTGGTTCATTTATTTGTGTATTTGGACACAAATAGTTCCACAAGTTTGAATTTCAACCCTCCAGGTGCTGCAAAGCTATGTGTATATTCATTTTGGAAAAAAATCCAGTGGATTTCTACAATCTGTTTGAATTCCTGTTCAACCCTTTCATGCACGAATTATGAGAACCTTAATCAAATTTTTTTTGAGTGTTTTTATTCCTCTTTAGGCATGAAAAAAACAATGCAAATGAAAATTTTCTTCTGAAAAAAAAAAAAATAAATAAATAAATAAATAAATAATAATTATTTTAACCCTTTCATGCACAGTGGTCACTCCAGTGGACAGTTCTTCTCCAGCTGTTCTCTTGTATATTCATGGGTTTAGTTGTTTTAGATCCATATCAGCCAACACAATGGACATTTATGCACCATCCCATAATAATACACTGAGATTTATACCATTACTGTAACTTTATTGTTCTAGATAAACCTGATCTGCACTAACATGTTTGAGTGGAAATCAATTACTAATTGTTATTAGACAGTAATTACCGGTTTCCTTAAACAAAAAGTTGTTTTTGCATATTATCTCCATGAAGTGAGTAATAACTAGTATTAGAGTGTGATAAAATGTGAGAAAACATCAGATTAGCAGCATTAAAAATGCTTTTATTTCATATTTTTCACACAGTATATCACTTTCTGATGATGGGTTTAAATACATGTTTCTTCGCTTTAAAAATTAAACGTATGGTCTCGATCTGAGTGGACATTTTTGTAACACAATGAAAAATAGGATCATTAAAAAAAAAAAAATCTGAATTGCATTTTTTTTCACATGCTTAAAGAGGAATAAAATCACTCAAGAAAAAAATTACTAAGGTTCTCATAATTCATGCATGAAAGGATTAAAAAAATAAATAAAATAAAATAATAATGAAAAAAAAAAAAAAATTCTTATGAACCTATTTTTCATGAAGTTGCAAAAATGTCCACTCAGCTGGACACCACACGTTTAATTTTTGACGCACAGAACCATGTATTTACTGATAAACTGTGTGAAAACTATGGGGACGGGTTGTGATTCTGGGGGTTTATGCTCAGGAGAGATCTACATAATGTTACCAATTCATGTCAGAAAAGATATGTAGTGTCTTAAAACTGTAATAAAGATATGTGTAAAAAAAAAAAAAAAAAAAAAAAGAAAAGAACAACAAAACCCATGAATATACAAGAGAACAGCTGGAGAAGAGCTGTCCACTGGAGTGACCACTGTGCATGAAAGGGTTCATTTGTTACATCTATAACTACCGTACTTTCCGGACTATAAGTCGCTACTTTTTTCTCATTTTGAACCCTGCGGCTTATACAGCGGTGCAGCTCGAGTTTAGATTTATACGGGCTAACGGCCACCAGGGGGCGCTCTAGCAGGACGCGCAAAAGTGAGACAGACAGGTGGAAGAGGTGATGAAGAGAAGAAGTTTTAATCTTAACTTTGAACAATCATTTCGTGTGTCATGCACAAACCCTCATCATGGAAAACACACCAAGAAAGGCATATTTTGCAGCTTTTAAGTTAAAAGCAATCGATGTGTCTGTCTAAGAAGGAAACAGAGCTGCTGTACGTAAGTGCCACTGAGCAAAAATGGAGAAGAGACGTAGAAGGAGTGTGACGGAGACTTTCTGAGGATGTTCAACTCCAACACTGAAGAAGACGACTGCAGTGGTTTAATGAGCAGAAGGAAGATGAAGATACAGATCAATGACTTTTTCTGGGTTTTTGAACCAGCCGTGTTACCGGCGCTGGTTGGAAAAAAGCAGTTAAGGTATGCAAATAAATATTTAAATAATCTTTCTGTTTACCATCTTTCTGTGTAAATATCTCGTCACAACGTGGACACCTGCGGTTTATATTCAGGTGTGGCTTATTGCCCGGAAAGTACTGAAGTTATGTCACGATATTTGCACTTTCAGAGTTGGTACGTACATAGTGATGGTAGAATCAAACTTCCTGTGACTGTCTTCAGCTCATATTTGACAATGATTTTAATAGTTTTTACACACAGAAAAGAAATAAATAAATCAGATGAACAGGTATACATGCAGAAAGACACTGGAATACTGGGGACAAATCCAGGTGTGTTAATCTGATTACTCATAATCAGATTACTGCTGTTATCTGATAAATACTGTTTACATGGTCACTGATAACACTGGTCAACAACAAATTTATTGTTGAAGTTTTTTGAACTGATTTAGGATCATTTTGGTGTGCTGAATCCAAAAATCACATTCATTTTGCTCAATCAGGTCAACTTTCTGAACTATGCTACATATTGGCTTTTGAACATTTTTGCTTACATTTATGGGCATTTTCACATCATATGATACAAAATTCTTTCATATTTCTTGCAATAAACGAGTTCTGAAGATTTTACTTTTGCCAATTTATGATTAATGTTTTTTTTTAATATTACAGGTGAATGAAATGGCTTCGACTAGAAGATCTTGCCAAAATAAGCCTGACGTATTCTGCTACATCTGCGCTGAATACACCATTGTACCTAACAGGAATCATGTTAGAAAATGATTTTTTTTCTCTTAAAACCTATTTTGGGTGAGAACTATATAAAAAAATCAACTGATAAAGTCACAAAAATGTAATCAATTTTGTGAGAAGATCCAATTTTTCAAAATCAAATTAGCAAAAAAACCTGACCTGATTGAGAAAAACAGATGTCATTTTTGGATTTAGCGGTGCAAAATGGTCCGAATTCAGTTGAAAAAACCTAGACAACTTGCAAAAAACATTTTTTTGTAACCCAGTGTAATCTGATAATTCCACATGTTGGATAATGATCGGGATATTGGTGTGCATGTAAATACTGCACTCATATTTTGAATGGTACCATCAGACATCTGTTATTCCTGCTAATTCTGTGCAGAGCTGAAATGATTAATCGACCCAAAGTGATTAAAAAAACCCATAAAACCACAGTTCTCCTGAATCAAACCTTTGTTTCCTTCATTTCTCTGCTGTCAAACATTGGTTCCACTGTTGTGTTTCACACGGACGCTTATTGTGACGCACAAAGAAGCTTCAATTCAGGAAAACTGCAATAAAATATTTCCCTTCAATCGAATCATGAATTTTTGCATTCGCTTCAAGCACCTAATCGATTAATCGGCTGCAGTTCTAATTCTGTGCATCCACAATATTTCATTTTAAGAGTGAGTGGAAATTGACACATCCTTTGTCCTTCACACTTTTGTCTTTGCAGAAAGTTTCCATTCGTATGTGTGAGGTGTTCTTCATATTGTTCAAAAATGTGCCCAAAAATGAGTTCTAATGAAGACAAAACAACCAGTTATACGACTGCGGCATGTTTGCGTTTCATTCTGAACACGAGGCAAAAGGATGCAGCGACCGAGCAGACTGGTCCAATTAAATAAAAAAAAACAAAAAAAACAAAAAAAACCCGACTGTTTATCATTTATTTATCCATCAGAAAACAATTGGACGTTATGATTGCAATTTGCTTGATTAATGAGTTGATTAAGACTGTTAAATGTTTACAAAGGGGTTGAAACGCTCTCTGCAAATATTTTCAGAAAACAGGACGTCGCATCCCATCACAGCCGTCTGTAAACTTTAATTAAGCACAAAACCATTCAGATGCCCCTCCCGTCCCCCCTCCTGGGATTCATTATTCCCACCTAAATCTGCATTTTTAATTATTTAATTTGAGATAACGTTCGCAAGTTCCACCGGCAATTATTTATTTCTTTAAAAAAAAAATCACAAAGAGCTGCAGAGAAATCAAAGTGTGCTCCATGAAAGGTGCAGCGGCGGCGGAGGTAGGCCTGGAAACCAAGGCAATTTGCACAATTAAAACCTAAAAAAAAAAAAAACCTCCATATTAACGAGAGGCTGAGCTCAGACATCAGTATCCTGTGATTGTGAAGGCGTTTTCATCAAACTGGGAGGAGGAACACCAGCGTTTATTATCATAACAAACAAGCTCCCATCAAAGAAATAATTAATGGTATTGTGCCCCATATAAAACATCCCATCATGCCTCAGAAGGCCAAGAGTGGGAGGGGTCTAATGATGACAACGTAGGTCACAGGAGGCTCTGCTTTAGGCTCTAATGTCAGGTAGTACATCTTCCAGTGGACGTTTCAAAGGTCAAACATCTAATCTAGACAAATATCACCTCATCTGTGTTTGGTTTTAGTCTGGGAATCAAACCTCACAGTGTGGAAGTTACACTATATGGACAAAAGTATCGGGACACGTTGAATTCAGGTGTTTCTTTCCTAACAAAACAATAATGATAAATGTCAGAATATAGTTTTATCTGGGGATGAATATCATTGCATTGGTTTTGAATCCGTGTATCATTCGTTCATTCGTTTTTCAATTTAAAACCAAAAATGAAAAAAATTTTCAAAACCACAATGAAAAACGCATGACAGTTCGTTTTTCCATTTCCCGATTTTGTGCTCAAATGAAAAATGGAAAAAAACGGATAACGACCGTTTCATCCGATTTTGCTATTTTCAGTATAGTTAAGTTGTCTGACCCGCAAGTAGTCGGCACAAGGGAAAAATAAACAAATGGAATCATGGCCGGACTGGAGGAATATTTGCTATAATTAAGCAGCTGTTTGATACGTATGGAAGCGTATTGCATTCACACAAAAAAATAAATTTGGCTCTGTTTTTCTCAATTAACACGATAATTTTCTTTCTAATTCAGAAAAACAGAGCCGAATTTAATTTTTTTCAGAAAACAGTATCTCATTCGTTCAGAAAAAGAGCCAAATTTATTTTTTTGTGTGAATGATATACGCTTCCGTATCAAACAGCTGCTTAATTATAGCAAAATATTCCTCCAGCCCGGCCACGATTCCGTGTGTTTACTTTTTCCCTACTTCCGGGTCAGACATCTGAACTATATTGAAAATAGCAAAATCGGATGAAACGGTCGTTATCCGTTTTTTCCATGTTTCATTTGAGCACAAAATCGGGAAATGGAAAAACGAACCGTCATCCGTTTTTCATTCTGGTTTTGAAAATGAAAAACAAAAAAACAAGTCGTTTTTTTTGTTTGTTTTTTTTCATTTTTGGTTTTAAATTGAAAAACGAATGAACGAATGATACATGGATTGTTTTGTTTTGCTTAATTATCATTTTTGGTTCCAAAATGCCTTAGAGATGGCTTTTACTTTAACCTTAAAATAAAGACCCAAACATCCACTAGCGACCAAAATCATCTACTGATCTAAAATGTTTAATACCTGTTGATCCACGAATCCTATTAATACATGTTAATTGGTGTAAAATACAGTTTGTTGTCTTTTCACATGGAGTTTGATCAATGACAGTGGATGGACACACTGGGTTTACGTTCAGTTCATGATAAAATTTTACCCAAAAAAAAAAAGTCACGTTTTCTTTAGTTTTCTCTGTTTTTGATCTAATAAGCACCAACTTTAATGTGAGCTTTTATGAACATCGACATGATCAGTGAATTAAATACAGGAAAATACCTGATTTATACTTAAAAATACAAAATACACTGGATAATAGTAGAATAAATGGTGATAAATCAAAAGTTAAGACAGCAAAAATAGAGAAATTTTAATTTGGGAACTGCCACAAGAGTAGCACTGGATTTTTATGGGTTAAAAATGTCTGTGCTCTGACTGTAAATAATAATTTTCTACCACAACTAACCATCTACTTTTTTCACATCTCACTGAGGATGAAAAATCTCCCACTAAACTTTAAGGAAATGTTGGTGTTTATAAACTATATGGACAAAAGTATTGGGACACATCATGTCTACAGCTGTAAGATATCCTTGAGATAAAAACACATATAGTCTTTCTAAACAGATTGTGGAGGAGATACTTAGGTTATTTACTTATTTGTTTAGTTTTAGCTTCATTTTCTTCAGTTTGGTTTGGTTTTTAACCTTACAGTCCACTTAGGAACCTGCAACAAATCACGGTAAAACATGAACATTTTTAATTTTCAGTCTATTTTAATCTGAAAAGAGAAAATAGAGAAAACTATCAATGACAATGTGACTGATTTATATTCATTTATATTCAAACGTGTCTCCAAAAGTCCCTAGTAACATGACAAAAACTTGATAGATTTGTTGTTAGTTGCTTTTTTTGATAAATAGTCACTAGAGGGGTTTTTAAAAAATCACTAAATAAACCAAACAAAGTGGCTAAATTGGCAGCACTGACTTTTGCAACTTGGCAGATTATATTTTTTGGACTGTGACAGAAAATAATTTAGTCATTTAGAGGGAAAAAGTGTGTATTTTAGTCAATTTTCAGAAGTTGCTAAGTTTCCAGACAAACTTTAAAAGGAGCTAAATATATTGTTAGGTACTTCTTTAAAAATTAAAAAAAAAAGTTGCTAGAATAAACTGAAAAGTTGCTAAATCTAGAAACACAGGTGCTAAGTTGGCATCAGTGGACACAGGATATATTAGTTCAAGCATTGCACTGTGAAAACGAAACTAAACAGACCAAATGTAGACGATAGATCAATAACTTAACCCTTTAAAGACATTATAACAGGCCGCCTAGGTGTCTTCATGTTTTCTTTACAATAATAGTGTCAGAAAATGTCTTTATTGCCAAAAATTTTGCATTTTTGTTTTAAGGAAGAACTTCACTTTCAATATCTGGTCATTAATTGTCATTACTATAAATAATAAATGGTTAAAAAAGTGTGTTTGAGTAAAAAAAAGTTTAAGTTTTTAAAATTTGTATTACCTGAAACAACTGTAAATGTCCATAACAAACCTTAAACTTTCAACTATTTTACATCTGCTTAAACATACTTAAACATTCAGTATCCATATTACAGCTCAGTATTTATTGTTATTGCCATGCATTTTTTAGACTGTGTGGAAATATCTGAAAAAGTTCCTTTGTACTTGTAATACAGTCCCACATTGCTGCTGTACAGTGTTGTATAGTGTCGGAAAGCTTGGGATCTTGATTTTCCGATGCCGTTTAAATTTTGTGGATAGTGCAAAAAGTTCAGGAGTTACAGTAACTTGAATGCTGTAAAGTGCGAAATGGTTCAAGCGTGAAAATGCCCTAAAACTACCAAAGTTTTCAAAATCTGGCCCCAGACTCATAACTATCACCACTCTTGAGGTCTACAACGTTAATTTTTGGGTTATTTAACAGACTCTTTTGCGTCCAGGTAAAGGTAGTTCACCATCGGAGTAATCCAACAGGTTCTTCCATCTTCTAAATTCCACCTTAAGCCAATCTGCTCACCTTGCTCAACATCTTACGCCATCATCACAGACGTCTTCCCTGACAGCAATGGACGACTATGAAAGTCTCTAAAACAGTTCCTTTCTCCTTGTAATAGTCCCACATAGAGTCCCACGTAAAGTGTTACATAGTGTCGGAAAGCTCGGGACCTTAATTTTCCGAGGCCGTCTGAATTTTGTGGCTAGCGTAAATGGTTCAGGAGTTACAGTAATTTAAATAGTTCAAGCGTGAAAATGCCCTAAAACTACCAAACTTTTCCAAATCTGGCCCCAGACTCATAATTCCCACCAGTCTTGAGGTCTGCAACGCTAATTTTTTGGATTATTTAACAGACTATTTTGCGTCCAGGTAAAGGTAGTTTACCATCAGAGTAATCCAACAGGTTTTTCTATCTTCTAAATTCCACCTTAAGCCAGTCTGCTCACCTTCTTACACCATCGTCATGGACGTCTCCACTGAGACCAATTGCTGACTGTGTGTATTATATAGTGTCGGAAAGGTCGGGGTCTAAGCTTTCGTGGATATTTCATGGACAGTGCAAACGGTTCAGGAGTTACAGTAATTTTTTATGTGAAGTGCGAAATGAAGCACCGGTAAGACTACTGTTTAAGGGTTAAAAGTTTAAACCAAGCGTAAAAATGCCCAAAAAGTACAAAAGTTTTCAAAATCCAGCCTCAGACTCATAATTCCCACCAGTCTTTAGGTCTACAATGCTATTTTTTTTTGTATTTAACAGACTCTTTTGGATCCAAGTAAAGGTAGTTCACCATCAGAGGAATCCAACACG